>NC_025860.1:176962-279462 GCF_000755165.1 Leishmania panamensis | reverse complement strand
CTTGCCTGTCGAGATGGTGTGCTGGGCATGAAGAAGAGGATGACCACTGCTGCCCAGGAACCAGAGCACCCGCAAGAGACGGTGCACCACAAGATCGACGATCCCATTGTAAGCGAGCAGGACGCCAGTGCGTGACACCGCCGGCATCGTTGTGCTGTCGCCTGTCTGCGCGGGTGCGTCGCCGAGGCGGCTGTCGTTGTCATTTTTATTCTCTGCACGCACGCGCTTCACTGCCTCGGGCCTGCGCTGCCGCCTCTGCCATTGTTCTCGAAGGGCGAATAGGAGGCGTGGCACTAAGCTGAAGCCCTCTTCCAGTCGCTGCGCTATTGTGGCTGCGCTGCTATCACTCTTATTAGTCGTACCGCCGCTCCCCTTCCTTCGAGCAGAAGCGCCACCACAACGGAGAAGGTCCTCGGGGAGTACCGCGAACCGCTCCAGTATCGTGGCAGCGCAGAGAAGCACTCGCACCACAGCTATGTCGTCGCTTGCAGTATCACCGACACCGGCGCTGGGGGGGTCAGTGCGCGGCACCAGGTGCTTGATGATAGTGGTCAGCAAGGCGGGGAAGAAGGTGAGCAGACGCTCCGCCACGTTGCTTTGCTGGTGAAAGACAGGAGTGGACTGCGACGACACTGACAGACTCGTAGCGTCACCGCGGTCTCTTTTCGCGCTGCCGTGGTCCTCGCCTGCTACGTGGAGGTGCGGCGCAACACACGGGTAGAGGCGCATCACCTGGGCAAACAGACGCACCGACATCTCCAGAAGCGCCACGGAAGGGAAGCGGAAGGGCTCTGGTGGCGTCGAGGTAGCGCACGGCAGAGAAAAGACGATGGAAAAGTAGTCCCGGATGAGACGCCATCCCTCCTCGGTGCCGGTGAGAGGGACACAGACCATGACGAGAGCCAGCGCCAGCTCCAGACGTGCCTTCATCGCTTTCGACGATGGCGCCGTCGCCACCGCTGCTGTTGCTCTTGCTGTTGCAGAGGGCGTGGCAGATACACCGGCAGAGGACATGAGCAGCAGCTCGTGCATTGTCACCGGCATCTTCTCAATGAAGAGGGCCTTGATGTAGTGCACCCGACTCCGTGAGAAGAAGTTTACATAGCCGCTACGCCTGCTACTGCTGCCAAGGTACTGCTGCTCCAGCTGCTGTTGGCGCTTGAAGAAAACAAGAACGGTGGCGAACGACCGGGCAAGGGCTGAGGCCATGGCAAGCTTGTCCTCTTGCCGCAACAGCTCCAGTCTCAACTCCATCAGCTCCTTCCAGTGGTTCCCCCACTGCGGTGCGACATCGTCGAAGAACGAGTTCACAAGCTCAGGGTAGCGCCAGAGAGCGCCACCGTTGCCATCAGCAGCGTCACTCACGTCGGAGGCTCTGACAACACGTGATTCGACGCCGCTGCAGAGCAGAGGGTGTGTGTGCAGCAGCTCAGCGGTAAGGGAATCCTCAGCTGAGGCGCCGACGGCACGGCTGACACCCTCGCCGAGGAAGACGCTTAGTAGCACTGGAAGCACCGCCATGTGCTTCGTTCGCAAAACCAGCGAAGAGACACGTCGCACCAGTGTCAGCATCCACAGCTCTTCCTCCTCGAGAAGTGTGGCGGCACGTGCTTGTGCCGCCTCCAGTGCCGCTGCAGTGGCCGTACCAGCTGCTGAGGTCGCAGTTGCAGCCGGCGATGCAGACGCTCCCATGGTCAACTCGCTGCCAACCATCACCGGGGAGGTGTAGTAGTAGGAGGTCTGATGTTTACAGACGGCACGTGCGGCGGCGCGCACCAGAGACGGCGGCGCCACCTGTAGTAGGAGGGAGAGCAGCTCGACACCTGAGACACGAACAGGCTTGAGGGCGTGGGTGAGAGCCACGTGCACCGCTTGCAGAACTGCCTGGACGCGGTCCACCGAGGTGGACTCCAAGACGCCTCCTGGCACCGCAGCACTGCTGCACCGGCCGCCATCTCCGTCCTGCCTGTTGAGGAGCAGCGCGTTGCAGCGCTGGAGATCCGCAGCCTCATGCGTAGGGTTCGGTCCCAGGGACGACGAGGGCGTGGGCGCGAAAGACCCATCTCGCTTACATGATATCCACTGGTAGTCCACCAGGACTTGGAGTGATTGCAGTGCCTCACGACGCACATCGTCGTCCGTGTCGGTGACGGCCTCCAGTGCGGCCGCAAACGACTTGAGCCTCTCGAGTGGGCTCAGGCCACTGAGACGCGTGGGGGAGGCATCAGTGGGGGACGGCACTCTTTCAGCAGCCGCAGCGCACCGCATGTACTCCTCAAAGACGTTTGACTTTGCATCAGCCGCAGCCGCCGCGTAACCACCGCTTCGTGCCGCCGCTGCAGCCGCCGCGGCGCAATCCTTTTCTCTCTGAATGCGTAGCAGGCGCGTGAGCGTCGCGAAGGCTGAGGCTCGCTGCGCCGGCTTGTAGTGGCGCGTCGCGGAGAGCAGCTCCGAGAAGCTCTGCACGGCGATGATGGGGCGCTTGTGCTTCGACTCACTGTTCCTCATCCCCGCAGATGTCATCTCAGACGACGCAGGGTGCGCTGCTGGATCTTTTACGCACGGCGCCGCCATGGCAGCAGACATTGCGGTAGACGTGGCGAGGCGCAGGGTGCGGGCGTGAACCTCTGCCCGCGTGGCAGTGGCCGGCGCGAGCTTCTTGCGCCCGACCTTCTGCCTGCGAATCGCAAAGGCGCTGTCGCCCTTTGGCTTCTTCTCTCGGGTGCGCACCATGATGATGATGATGATGACGCGGACTGGGAGGGAGGGGGAGAGAGGGAAAGAGTGAGGTGTGAGCAGCTGCAGGTGGAAAGCGGCTGTATGTCTGGTGATGGTGAAACAAAGGAGAGGGCGGAGAGCACGGTGAATAGATGAGGAGATCCACTTAGACGCTCAGCGCATCTACACACGGGGAGTCGAAAGAGTGCCACAGGTGAGGCAGATGAGGAGAGGTGTTGGGAAGGGGGGCGGCGGGCGGGTGGAGGGGATGAAGTTGAAGGAAGAATTTGACCATTCGAGTGAAGCAACAGCAACATACCTCTGATTACAGAAGGGAAGAGACATCACTTCCCCACAAGCGGCTGGCAGACGCCTCGCAGCTGCTGTTGTTGCGCTGTCGTGTTCTGTCGCCAACCATCTGGGCTGTGGTGACCAGTGCGTGGAAAGAAGACAAGACGGGGCAGAGCGGCGGGGAGGAGGAATGTAAAAGAGGAAAGCGTAATCGAAGTGTCCACTACAGGTGACTCTTTGCTTCACTCGGATATGGGTATGGACAGAGATAATGAGGGTGTGTGGGGAGATGTTGGTGGTGGGCCGGGCACCTGGCTGAAGAACCAGTAGATGGGAGACCACTTACATCAGCGCTGCGACCTTTGCTGCTGTGCAACTGCACCACTCAGCACCACTGAAGTAGGAAGAGTCGGTGCTGACTTTTTCTTGCTGTTAGAGGAACTGCTGCTGCGCATCGCCATGAACACAGCTGTGTTCATGGCGTTGTGTGCTGCCGCACTCCCCCCCCGTGGAATCGGCGCAATCGAGGGAGAGCGAGAGAAGCAAGTGGGGAAAATCAGCCAAACAGAGGCGCACACGTGCTCAGGTAGTGAGCACACATCCGTCCTCAACTCTATCATGCAAGCCCGTCTCCTCGCAGCTGCGCCGTTGAGTGAGCGCGCGTTTACGCAGAAAAACAAAAACCGCGTATGCGTATAGGTCGTGACGTGCGCTTCACTACAGAGTCACTGGACGGGCCAGCGCGTGTGATGCCCCACGAGAGAGAGAGAGAGTGGGGATGGGAAGAGCAAGCGAAGGTCACATGCGATTGGGAGAGGATGTCTTTGAGCGTAGTCGAGCGAGAACAGCATCGGGACACCGCGCCTTCCCACTATCATTATGTGTCGGTGCTGGTCCCTGTTCCCACCAATTGGGGTTCAGGAGTGTGGACAAGACAGACGAGGAGGAGGAGAGAGGACTAGAAAGGGTTCTTTTCTGCCTCATTTGAAGTTTGCCACTCTCGCCCGCCTCTGGAGGCTAGAGGAGAGGGGTCGGAAAGACGGAGGGGGCAGGGTGCACACACGGATCTACATCGGAGGCGAGCGGAATCGAAAAGACTCGACCTCCTCACCAGACACATCTCGACGGCAACCAGCCCCTCGCCTTCCAGGCGCTCTGTGGCGTCACTGTTTGACCCTCTTCTGGCATCTCCCCATTCCGCCACACGATCGCCGCCATCCCCGACAGACGTCCTCCACCGCTTCTCATTGTGTTCTTTGCATTTTTGTTTTGGCGGCGTTGAGTACTCTCCGAAGATCATCGGTCGCCGCCTACTCCCCCATACACCTCGCACATGTAAGGTGCATGTAAAGGGAGAAAGAACGTCGGTGCGATCGAGAAAGACAGCGAGATTGCCGCAGACCGCTCATGTGGTGGCTTGCACGCCCGTTGCTCACAGGTAAACACGCAGACAAACAAGACACACACACACACACAAGAGTGTCGCACGACTGGGTAGAGAGAGAAGGAGGGTGAATGGGATGAGCAGAGTGTGATGCACATTGCTGTCGCTCCTGATAGACACACGCGCTTCTTCGGCACTCACGCACATTTGGGCGGACAAATACCGCGGCGCCATCGCGACGCTCGCGGCTCTCCGTCATCCTCTCGACATGCAGTGGGGCTCGCGGGTGCGTCTCGGCCCCCCTCTCGAACCCCTTTGCAGCGCTAGCCGCCGTTCGGAGCTCCGGTGAGGTCGACAAGTCGAATCCATCCGCCTGGTTCGTGTGCAGGGGGAGGCTGAGGAGGGCCCCTTGTGCCGACACAAGGGCTTTTGATATGGCGGACCACTTTGGCCACGCCGCCGCGCGGACACCTGGGGGTCTGTCCGGGAAGACGTACCACCCTCTCGGACAGGCCCGCCTCCCTCCCCCCGTCGAGGGCCAGGGAAGGGTCTACCGGCTGCTTGCCTTCTTCGCCGGCCTCCGTCGTTCCCCAGCTTTCCTCGAGCAGGTGGAAACTCAGCTGGCCAGGCTCCCGTGTCGCAGACAGGCGGGTATTCCACTCGCACGACGCTTGCGCTGCACTTCGCCGCGCCAAAGCCCCGTTGTGGTAGGCCGGGTGCTCGGCGGCGGGGGCAGCCGCTGTCACCGCGGCGAGTGCCATCGCACACTCCTCGGCACCGTCCGAGAGAATGGCGCACGCCGTAGGCGCCCCTGCCGGCTGGGGTGCGCGAGCCGGGCTTCGCGCGAGACAACGCATTCTTCCCGGTGCCGCTCTTGCGTCCGGTCCTTTCTCAGCTCGTCAAGGAGTAACGCCCTCGTCCGCTCCGCCTGTCGCGTTATGGCCCCTCAGGGGCGCACCCCGTTGTCCGTCTCGACCTGGACAAAGTCGTGCACGCCTTCGTGCGCCGTCGCTTCCGGCAGCCCTTTCCCGCCGTTGCCTCGCCGACGGCCTCCGCGGCGCCTGCCAAATCCGCGTGCACCCCCTCGTGCAACGTTTTCTCGTCGATCGCACTCCTTTCGCCTTGAGCTGCTGTTGGGTTTGGGTGTACTACATCACAGGCGCCTCCGTCCCGACGTGGGCGTTTCCCGGCATGGCTGAGCTGAGCACTGGTGAGAAGAGGTGGATTTAAAAAGGGATGATGTGCATGCGCTTCTGCGAACCTCACTCGGAGTCGGTGGTGCTCGGAGGGCGGCGGGGCTTCACCGCTTCGCCAGGCATTGAGTGGCATTGCGCGAAGGCGCACATAGGGGGAGGGTGAGGGGAGAGCGCTCCAGCCCAATCCGTTGGGGCTCGTTGGGGCCTGCACGCAGTCCTACCTCGCCTTCGGCCCAGCACCGTCGTCCACCTTCATGTGAGCGTGATCGTTGGTGATCCACTTTGTCTGATCCTCGTCCGAGTTTCGCTGACGAGTTTCGCGACGCGCTCTGAGCCTCGCACGGTTGTGTTTTGCATCACCAAGACATCTACGAGCTGCCACAACATCACACACAGAGGGAAAGACAAGCTAGTCACCACCCTCCCCCTCCCCGAGCACATGCACGCCTAGAAACACGTATAAAGTAAAGCAGGGTCTAATGACTACAGCCTCTTTCCTTTTAGGGGTTACAGAAGAAGCGTTTACTACCTGATGTCTTCTGCGTCATCAACTTGTGAAGCGCTGCCAGCGTTATCAGTATACTGGCGCAGACACACACACACACACATACATATATAAGTGAAAGCAGAAGTAAATATCGGCGCTGCTGCTCAGGCAGAGAGAATGACAGAGTTTGAATGGAGAGGAGAGAGAGGGAGAGAGAGACGATCGGTTATTTTGTCTCCCTCCTGAGGAAGAGGGTGTGTGTGTGTGTGTCGGTCTGGTCATTTCGCGTTTTCTTATTTTCTCAGCGAAAGAGAACGACGAGGACGAAAGCAACACGAAAGGAGAGGCGTAACGTAACACGAAGAGCGAAGAGAGATGCACTGAGCGGTAGAGGGAGAGGGAGAGAGAGAGAGAGTAACACGCTTCTCTGAGCTGTGGAAGAGACCCACACACACACAGATACCCCCCCTCCCCCCCCCCCCCCCCCCCCCACACACATACACACCCACATACACACATGGCGGCAAACAGGCGCACCTTGATGTTGGCTTACGGGCCCCCTAAAGATAATATAAACGGTTACGAAGTTATATGGTGTTCGCCTTTTGCTGCGGATCTTCTGCCACCCCCCCTTCTCCCACTCCCCTCTCCTGCATCCCCACACGATACATTTCTGGTGTGTTCGTCGCTGCTTTGTTTTGGTGTCGGGGGCGTTACTGACCTCTCGTTGCTACTCCTCCAGCGACTTGAGGAGCTCCGTGGTGAAGGCGAGGGTGAGATGATCGTTCTCTAGGAAGTCTTCGGACGTCCCAGGCAGCGCGGCGGCGCGAGTGCCTTCCATTGGGAATATCGACGCCGCGCCTGCGGTGTCCGGGTGGGGTGCCGGATGCGGTTGCTGCGAAGGCGCCAAATCGTCATTGCCGTTGTGGCAAGGTGAGTAGTGCCCCGGAGGCCCGGATGAGGTGGCCGGGAGGTCCATACCTTCCTCAGAGAGGTCGGTGAAGGACTTGTAGGATGGCACTACAGGCATGCCACCAGCCACCCCAGGGCCGTCGTGGTTTGCGTACGAGCTCGGCTGCGTGTAGGGGTTTCCACCGCCGCCAGTCAAGTGCAGTGGTGTGGGTGGCGCGGCGGAGTCTCCCACGTCCTTGTTGTGCAAGGAGGAGCTGTGCGGTAGCACGCTGCCGTTGGTCAAGTCGGCCAACGCCAAGGTCGAGGTCGAGGTCGGCATGTTTGTGGCTGAAGGACCATTACCACCTGTGAGTGGCAACTCGCCCTGCTTGCGAGCACGCCGTGGCTTGCGCTTCACGGTTTCCTGCCACCACTTCCAGCAGCGGGAAGACCACGTAACGAGGATTTCCTCCATGTCCGGCATCCCATCCGGACCGCGCCGCACCGCAGCAGGGGTAGCCGTCGGCGGAGGCATGGCCAATATAGGGGTAGACTCATCATCGCCCCCCGTCTCGGACTCCACGGCCGCACCTGGCTGCTGCGGGTGTGTGAGGCTGTACACAACCTCCTCCATGCTCGGGCAGGCCCGGCGCACGCGCACAAGGCGCTTCGCCACCTCTGACTTTCCCTCTAGGACATGGATGTGACTGTACCAGCGGAGCATGATCTGCTTGTACGCTTCCAGGCGCTGCTCTTTATCGATGGGATCCTCGTTGGCAATGCTGCCTCCACCGCTGCTCTCGTGCTCTTGATCGACGTTGCAGCCAGCACCGCCGTGGCTGTGGCCGTGCACGTCATCCTCGTCGTTGTCGTCCTCGTCGCCGTACTCGTTCCTCGACCATATCTTTCGGTGTACTTCATACGTCAAGGGTGGTGGCAGCATCTTGACCCGGTAGTTCGTCTGCTGCAGCCGCATGAGCTCCTGTTGGTCCGTGTCCTCGCCGGGAGGAGGGAGGAAGCTGTTCGGGGTGCCGGGTACCATGCGGCCGCTGCCTATGACTCCGTGGCCGGCCCCAGCGCCGCCCCCGGGCATCATATACGGCATCATTCCCATCATGCCCTGGGTCTGAATCATGCTGTAGGAGTTTGGACTGTTTGTATCCATGCCGGCCCCTGCAGCTTTAGTGCCCAGCATGCTGCCCATCCCGCGGCTTCCTCCAGCCATTCCAGACACCCCACCGCCAATGCCGGCCCCGGGCGTCATGCCAGTGTGGTGGAGCGGCGACGAAATGTTGCCGCCTACACTCATGTCGCCACCGGACGTCGCCGCTGCAGCGGCAGCCGCGCCGACACCCGTGAAGCTGAACGGCGTGGCTGCCGGGTTGAGGCGAGATAGGCTGTTCGTTGGCACCGAGGTCGACTCGGTTACGCTGTCGTCGGACGGCCTCACGCTCCAGTCCGAGCTCGCGGCCGTAGTGTTATGCGCATCGTCGCGGCCTGAGCCGCCGGCGGCATCGTCACTGCCCCCAGCCGCCGTAGTGGCATGGGACTTGCTAGTATAGCGGCTCGTGGCTTGCATTGCCTTTCGTTAATAACAAAGCAAAAACTTGCGTGGAGAGGATGGGAAAGAGGAGGCAAACCATAAGCACAGGTGAGCACCGCTGAGCGGAGAGTGGTGGGGTGGGGGAAGACGGGGGCAGAGGACGGAGGGGGACAACTGACACCGTGGCACGATGTGGCCCCTTACTTTCTGCTTCTGCAGATCACCACCGCGAAGCACAATAGCCGACAGACGCTCTCCCTTTGCCTTATTTTGATAGTTCGTTGTGCTTGACGTGTTTGCGATATTTCTTTTCTGTGGAAAAACTTCTGTTTGTGTGTGTGTGTGTGTGTGCGGTAGCGGTGCGCGCGAAGACTTCCGTTCCTTTGCCAGTGTGGGGGAGGGAGAGGGAGAGGGAGAAGGAGAGGGAGGGTTACAACGAGAGTACTAGCGAGTCAGCACATGCCGTTCCATCGGTCTGACTTGTGGGCTGTGCGTGCGTGTGTGTGTGTGCGCGCGCACACGATCGCACCGCTCACACCGAGGCCGCACTGGTAGGAAAAGAGCGCATCTTTTATGCAAGGGCGTAGATACGCGTATGCACGTGCTGTGCATCTGCGCTGAAGAGACAGTGGGGCTGCCTGTCCTTCCGGCTTCTTGTCTTGCCGCCCCCTCCCCTGTGTCGCGCGAGTCGTGCCCCCTTTGCGCTGCACTCACCAGATCCTGGTTCGGCTGCTCGGCGGGGGCGCTCGCATGACTTTATACAATGGACCGCGGCTCACACGTGTGGCAGCGGTGGGCCGTGCGCAGCCTTCGTGGGGGAGGGGGCGGTGACTGACGTGTCACATCCACATGAAAGGTGCGCCGGGACCTCCAGCAGAGAAAACCGAAGCAAAAACCTCAAACGCGCAGCGCATCACTCGAAGCACCGCTGCACCTCTGCTGTCGACAGGGCCCGTGTCGTCCCCAACGCGTGTCCGTCGTGGCCCCTTCCTCCGTTGCCCGATTCACGGACGCGGCTCCCCATCTGTTCAATGTCGCGTCGGCGCAGAGGTCGAGTACTGCGCCGGCTGTCGTTAGCGGCGGCATACGTCCCGTGGTGTGTTAGTTGCGGCCGACTTAGGCCATTCGCCCAGCTCACCCGGTGCACACGCGGAAAGCGATGGGCCACGCAGAAAAGCACGCAACCGCCTGGAGAATAGCCGCCCTGCCCTTTTGAGAAACAAGCAGTATTGATGAACTGGAATCGGCAGGGTTCGGGCACTTAAACAACAGTCGTCTCAAGAGATACCCGAGCGGGTCCACACTATTAGCCTTTGAAGTGGTCCGGCGCGCAGGTCGCTGATGGCATTTTCTCCAAGGCTGACGGCTTTCGCCTCGCGGCTGTAAACCACACCTCTTCAAGCGTATACTGGAGGGGGAGGGGCGACCTTCAGTTTCGTCCTTCCTGAGAGTGCCGTGTGCTGGTCGCTCGAAGGATTGCTCGTGCCTGCGAACGGCCCGCATCGTGGGCAGAGGCTGCGACGCAGCGTGCAGGAACCCTCTCGCTTCATTTCGCTGAGTGGCTCTTCTGCCTGTGCCCACCGCTTCCCCCTTGCTCGTTGTTGAGCCCCGGATTATGGCACCCCCCTTGGTTAGTTGCTGTTCGGCAGGTACTGGCTCTCCTGGTACCGTGACTCCGTTGGCTGCTTCGGCTCGCAAACAGGCATTAGGGCCATGAGGCCTCTTCTCTGCTCGGCCAGGGAACGTGCGTCCGCGCGAAAACTGCGTGTGAATGAGGAGGAAGTTGAAGGCTGTGCTCAGGGTTGGTGCACTGTCACGGCCTTCTGGTAGCGCCATGTCGCGCCGGTGAAGTGCGGCGTCGCAGATCATCGCGAAAACGACGGCGGGGAGCTGCACCGTGCACGAGCTAGGGTTGTACAAGCCGATTCTGCGGATGTGGACAAGGTGGGTGACCAGCAAGGCTCAGCTCTTGTCGCCCTGAAGTAAATGACTCCAGGAGCGGAAGTCTCGCCCTGCCCGGTCACAAGTGGGCTCTCCGGGCCTGGGATCGTTGGGCTGCGCTGGCAGCCCTGTGACCCCCGTTGAAGGCGCCGTGGTGGCTTACGCCGCAGCCTGCAGCGTGCCGGTCCGTTCGACCTTTGATGTTGGTTGGAGAATGTGTTGGCCTAAGCCATGCCTGTCGTGCTGCAACACCTTGACGGCATTCAGCTGGTTGGACGTGGAGGAAGCATTTTGGAAGAGCGTCCATCGATCCTCTTCGGCGTGTGCGCTACTTCCCGATGGATCCCCCACCCAAAGAGGGGGGTGGTGGTGGTGGGGGGGGTGGGGGGGAATACACGCGCTCCCAGACCTACATTAACTCGTCACAACTCAGCATCAGATGCTTCCCCTGGCAGCGGGAACGGGCGAACTCCATGAGTCTGCTGAGAACGGCCTCGAGGTGGGGCCTTGTGAGCCGTACCCACAAGGCGATGGATGTACTCCATGGACGCCTGCATCCCCCCGCAGCTAGAGTCGACACGTGCGTAGGGGATGACCACACTTCGTTTACTCTTCCAAGCCTATGAGGCGCAATCCATGGCCCGTGCAAGCGTTGCTGGGCTCCGCGAACGCGAGACTTGGCCACACAGGATAAAGCCCATGCGCAGCTGGCTTTCCAGGATCAGCCTATCGGAGCTCAGTGGACGCGGGGGCTCCTTCCTCTGCCTCCTGAAGAGCACAATCGCATGCAGAATATTCCTGTCTGGCGTCATTCCTCCAAGCGCGCGAGAGAGCGGGGTTGGAATAGAGTGCTATCAATGAAATCTGACATGATAGAGGTGAGTATCTCTGTAGTTCTCCAACAAGGAGCTGGCGCGCTTTCCCTTGCCGCCTTAGGAGAGAATGGAATGTGAGGAGGCGGAGAGAAAGTGATGGTAAGTCGTCAGCATTCACTGTGTCCAGGGTACGCCTACAGTGTAATATAGATGTGCCTATGCGTCTCTTTCCACCACCGCCGCCTCTTCAGACACGGTGCGCACTCGCTGTTCTTCATTAACCTTTGTGTCGTCGCCAACGGGGCTCTTGACGCGCATGTGTGTGCCTATGCGGGTGAGGTGGAGAAGAGAGGGAGGGAGGGAGACATACTGTGCTTCGTCACCTTAGCCCAGCTTCCCCTACCATCACCATCGTTGATTCCTCAGTGTGCGCATCGCACTCTCCATCAGGCAAAGCGATCAAGAGCGAGGGAGAGGGGGAGGCGTTGGGGATGAAGATGGCGCACGGAGGGACACCCCCACCGCCAGGAGAGAGCGAGAGGAATGCGTCGCTACTCTTTCATCTCCATGGGAGATGTGCGGCATGCAGGACGGCGCTGTGCTGACGACAAGCGACATGCGCCGGCCGTTTCGCTGCGAGGGTAGACAGCGCGTAGGGTGGTGCGCTTGTGGGTCGGCTGTTGTGGCCGCACCCAACACACCTGCACGAGAAATGGTGCCCCTTTCAGACACTCCTCCTCACCCTCCAACCACTCCCTTTCACCCTCTTTCATCGTAACGCGCGCGTACCCATGCACCCCCTCACACGCCCCTCCCATGCACATGCGGAATACAGAGAGGGAGAGAGACGCAACCAAAGTACGTCTGACGATAGGGAAAAAATGCGATCGAGTGAAACGGCCACACCCTTGCGAAGCAGAAGAGACAGAGAGAGAGAAGGCACAGCCATCGAGCAACGAGCCAATAGGTGCGTGCACACACACACACACACGTATATACATACATATGTGTGCTGTTCTTTCGCATTTTATATAGGGAGAGGTGGGGGGGGGGATATCGTGGAATTAAGGAAGAGAGCCTAGGCAGAAATACTATGGCAGGGGTGAGTCTACCAATCCCTTCCCCTACCTCAGTCCAACTCCCACGCTATGTAGGGCTTTCCCAATCACGCTGAGCCTCGCGGCAGCTGGCAGTGATGTGCAGTCCGCCAAGCCATCCGTTATGGTTGAGATGTTGTCCAGTTATCGATTGAACACAGAGGAAAATAAGTGTGAAGTCTGCGAGGCCTGCAGTCGAGGTTGCAAGCCGTACTTGGCGCGCGCGGAGCGATCATGAGGTTGCACGTTTCTCATTCTGCTCACTTTCCTTCCTCTAACCGCGGACATGAGCACCTCAGCGGCTAGCGGCCTCTTTGTCTGCATGTTTGGGCTATGCGCCCCACAAATAGCTCTTGGCTAAGCCCCTTTACTACCCGACGGTTATCAGCACTTGAGGGGAGGTGGGGGGAGGGGGAAGGAGTTGAGGAGTCTAGGAGTGTAAATGAGGGGGGGGGCAGGCGAGGGTGAGGGAATGGGGAACCAGGAGTTCATCATAGGAGAGAACAACAGGCACAAGCAGGACGGAGAGAAGGGAGAAGCACGGTAAAGCATGACGCACGCGCGTTGCGCGTGATGATCGGCGAGGAAAGGGAAAGTAAGCGCCTACTCGAAAAAAAGGAGAACGGAAGGCGGGCGCAGGAGTTTTTCTGCTTTGATGTGTTCTTCCACCCAGAGGGATTTCTCAGCGGAGATGGGAGAGGGAAGAAGGTGAGGGGGGGGGAAGCGAGAACAGTGAAGTAGCGTAGAGTGGGGGATGAGACTGCTCCCCAGGAGAGAGAAATGCATTCGCCAAGCCTACCCCCTTCTGGAGATGACTTTTCACGCCGGCGTCCGAGGAGCTTCTCTGGAGGTTTGACATTATTTCCTTTTCTCTTTCTGAGGAAGTAAGCGCACAAAGTCGTCGGCTAAATGGCCTCCCTCCCCCTCCGACGCGAGGCGGGTGGCGCGTGGTGGTGGGGAGCAAACCCCGAGAGGGGGGAGGGGGAGAAATAGCGAGGGAGAAGAGAGCGATTCTTTCGGCCTTGGCGAGGGGGACCACACACACACGTACAGGAACGAAAAAAAGGAAAAATAAAAAAAGAAGAGGAGAAAGTGACAGTACAGCAAAACAGTCGTTCTCGTGGTTTCTCACGCACCTGGTGATGATGGTGGTAGGGGTGGTGGTGGTGGGGGCGATCTGTTGGAATTTGTATTGGCGTGTATTTTACTTTTTTTTCAGTTGTTTTTGAATCTCATCCGACAGCCGTCGCGACTTCCCCGAAAAGACATTCCCTCGCTTGGGCGAACAGAGAGCCAAACAACAACCACCCCAACAACAACGACAACAACAGCGAAACGAACAGAACATGAGCAGCTACGGCAAGAGCGAAGCGTGCACGAACACTCACGTGCCAGCAGAAGCGCGCGAGGAACAGGGGGAGAGCGAGGTGGAGACAGACAGAGAGAGAGAGAGAGACAGACAAAGAACCTACTTCAACTGCGGCAAAACAGTAAGGCACACAACCCAGACAGAAAGAGAGAAAAGGGGAAGGGAGAGATGACACACGCACACGCACCCAATAATGACAACGAAGGAGAAAAATAGGCTGGAAAAGGGAGAGAGAAGGGAAGGAGAGAGACGCACAAGCACACGTACCCGTACACGTGCATCTGTAGAATGTGTGAGAAAGAGAAGCTTCAGCCAAAGCACTGCTTCTACTGTTACTTTTCTGCTCCCCCCTCCTTCTTGTCCATCCTTCTCCGTCTTACGGTTCTATTGTGAATGCCACTGAGGGGTGAGAGAAAGAGACAGGGATGGAGGAAAGAAAGGGGAAACGCAGTGGAGAGTGTCACGGACACGTACCCCCAGAGCAGTTGTACCTCTGCGCGTGTGTGCGTGCGTGTGTGCTAATTACGAACCCTTCACCTTCTCCCCCTTGCTCTTTTCGATACTTGGGCATCTGACTCACTCACTCACTCACTCACTCTCACACACACACACAGAGAGAGAGAGAGAGACGAGAGAGACGAAAAAACAAACAAACAAACAAACGAACACGCACATGCACACGCACGTGCAGGAAAGAGAGAGAATACCGAAAGGCTGGAGAGAGCAAGCCGAAGCGGCGACAGACGGAAGCGAAGGAGGGGATGCGAATCACATACAGAGACGAGAAAATAAACACACACACACACACACACACAAACCCCCCCACCTATGCGCTTACGTGACCCTGACGGTGATGGTGGTTGGACTTGCCCATGAAGGCGTGCCACCTCTCAAAGCGCCACACGGAATTCTGATTGAACGCGCACAATGCACACACCTATACGGTACACCCACTTTCGTGAGGGAGAGCGCAAGGAGGAAGAGAGAGAGAGAGCGAGCAGACACGGCAGCTGAGAGAGGATGTGGCGCGGGTGGGGGGAGGGGGGCTGCCGAGTGGAGGAGGAGCACGCAAAACACACACACACACACGTGCGTTGCGAGAAAAATAAAAATAAAGAGAGAGGGAGGTCACACGTTGAATAGAGAGAGAGAGGGGGAAGGGGAGAGGGAGTTAGTGTTTGACACACAAAAAAGCGCCTGGCTCCTCTCTCTCCTCGCACACACACACACACACGTACGTATATCATCGTGTGTGTGTGTGTTGGTGCGTGTGCGCGCATCATCACAAGTTGCTTTGAGATTTTGGTTTCAATTTTGTTGCGTATACGCTGATTCCCATTCCCCTTTACATGTTCATGGCGCCGTACCCGCGCTGCTGCTGGTGCGGGTGCTGTGATGAAGGCCGTCCCCCCTTTACATACGACGAATGCATCGGCTGCTGCTGCTGCTGCGGCTGCACACCCGTCGCCATGCCAGTGGTGCCGCTGAAGTGCCAACTCTCTGCGTACGGGTTGAAGTTCGAGGACGGGTAGCAGGCGGTGTTGCAGTGCATGGCCGGGCCCATCTCGTCAGGAATGTCGTGCTGAGTATCACCTCCTGACATGGCGGCGTCGTAGTTGTAGCTCGCACCACCCCCACCACTGCCTCGTCCGCCACGGTAGGCGGTTGCGGCAGCGCCAGTGTTGTGGGTACCTGTTGCCATGCCTCCAGCAGCAGTAGCGCTGCCGCCACGAGGGTGGGCATCGCCGCGATGGCCAGTTGTGTTGGAGGCGTACCCGTAGGCACTCATGCCAGCGTGGTAGCCACCACCGCCAGCGCCGCGCCCCCCACGACCACGATACCCGCTCGCGCCAACGCCGCCCTGGGGGTGGTAGCGCCCACTGTTAGGGTTGCCGCCTGTGCTTTGCGACGGCGGCCGACGCGAGCGACCGCTGGCAACTGCTTCGACTGCCGCTGCGACCGTCCGAGACTTAGCTCGTACATCCACGGCCCCGGTGCCCTCCTGCTCAAGTTTCTCCCACCAGTCCACCGCCGTCTCGTACCACGCAGTGAGCTCCTCCCTGGTGCTGCCGTTGCTTCCTTCCCGGCTCATAGTCACGGAAGATGGCGGCGGTGGCGGAGCGGCCGTGATGGCCGCGAAGGCGTCAGACTTGAGTACTGCAGCAACGTACGCACACCACCGCGCACACAATGACTGCACTACGCCAGGCACGGTGAGCACGCGCGCCAGCTCCGGCAGCGGCGGTGGTGGTGGAAGCAAGCGTATTATGAAGGCAGACGGGTCTGATTCGAGGGCGTACACAAGATCCGTGTCGTTGTCATCGATGTCCTGGTGCGGTAATACGTGGGACTGCTGCTGCTGCGCGGTCGGCGATGTGTTGTGAGCGGTCGCGTAGAAGATTGACGGGGTGCGGTACGGATTGTGTTGCGACATGCTGCCCATTGGTGGCAGCGGAGTAGCTGAGAGGACGCTGTGGCTATTTGCAGTGGGGACAGCACCGTAGCTCTGGTACGAGCCTGCGTTGCTGCTGCTGCTGCGCGGGGGCGACATGAGCGGCACTGCCTGTGGAGCGATGTTGGCGCTGCTGTTCCCGTCCAAGTCGAGCATCTCCAGCCCTGCAGGAGACTGGAGCCGCTGCTGTGACGGCGCTGGCACGGATGGCGATGTCACGGTAACGGGCGACAGGTTTGGTGGCAGCATTAGGTTTGGCATGCCACCAGCGGCAAGGGCAGCAGGGGAGCCACTGTTGGCCATTGGGTTTGGCGAGTAATCCAGGAAGTACTGCCGGCCATCTTTCGCAGAGGTGGGAATGCGCTTCAGCACTGGGCCAGACGGGGTGGAGAGGGCAGACCCTGGCGCGATACAGGCCTCGCTGAGCGGACTCTGATGCAGAATCTGCTGCTGCTGCTGAGACAGAGACGCCTTCGTCGCCGAGGGCGGCGGCGATCCTCGGTTGGGGTAGACCGCTCCTCCGAGCAACGCCGAAATGGTCAGCGGGGGCCGCGCACCCCCGGTGGTAGCGGGAGGCGACGGGAGCGCAGAGTTGTTGGTGCCACGAGTCGTACTGGTCACCCCGGCAGGGGTTTCGGCTCCAACGTTTGTGTTATTGTTCAATGAGGACGTTGTGGAGCAGCCGCCGATGCTGGACGCCAGGCGACCCTCCTCTACCACCTCCTCCTCCGGTGGCTTAGCAGCAGCCCCACTAGTGGCCGTGCCAGTGCTGCCGGGCGAGGGAGACACATTGCGGTACGGGTCCCACGTGAAGAGCAGCCGCGGTGCTGTACCAGTGTTCATGATCGGTGAGTTCATCGTCACAGCCGGCTTCACGGATTTCTGTTGCTGCTGCTGATGCTGTGGCTGGATAGTAGCAGGAGACATGGTGGGAGTGACCACTGGCGACACACTGGCACGTTGGAGCCCTTGCGAGTCCTCCCGCGGGATGGAACTGGAGGACATCAAAAACAAATGGAAAAGACAAAGAAGAACAATAGAGACGACGGAGAGGGAGAGAGGGAGGGAGGGGGGGGGTAGGATCCCGGCAAGTTCAGTTGTGTGTGTATATAGAGAGAGAGATATCTATATTGGTATATAATAGCAAAGGAGACGTGTGCGTGCGTGTGTATAGGCACGTGTTAGTGCACTTCTTCGTAGAAGATGGCTGTGCCACGGAGAGGCGAGTCCCCTCCAAACCCACAAAGCACCCCGAAAAAAGACGCGCGCAGACACCGATGGCAGACAAGAGAAGAGTAAATCAACGAAGGCGAGTTAACACGCACACGTACGCACACGCACATACACACACGTAATATAGCAGAAAGGCACGAAACAACGAGGGAGGGGGGAGAAGGGGAAGGCAGAAAAAGAAACGAGAAACGCACAAACAAAAGAGGCAAAAAAAAAAGAAACGCTCTCAGGAGACCCACGCACAATGAAAAAGGGACTTGGGAGAGGGGTGTAGTGTGGACAGGGGGGGGGGGGAATGACTAAGTAGCGATGAGGGAAGACCGGCTTAGGCCGGACAGCCTTAAAACCCAAACACACACACACCCACAGAGGTGGGGAGGGAGACAGAAAGAGTAAAAATGGAAACAACTTGAGATTCAAATATGTTATGTTACTGCGCAGTGCTCGGTGTATTGCACGTGCTGTTGCGTGTGCCTGTGCGCGTGTATCGGCTTCTGTTGCCTTCGTTGAGAAGGCCAACGAGAGAGAGAGGGAGAGAGAGATGGTAAGAAGGGGAGCAGCGAGCGAGGCACTGATAGGTTGATTGGTGGGAAGGGAGGAGTACGGTGAGGGTTAGCCAGAAGACAGAAGAGGAGAAAGAAGTAAGAGCAACGAAGGCAACACGGGAGGAGGCACACACGCACACACACACACACGCACGAGGAAGAGAGGGCGAAGGCGGCAAAGCGAGAGAACTAATGCAGGATAAAGCAGCAGAAATGCCGAATAGCGGAGAGAGGGGAGAGGGGAGAGAGAGACCACCACCACCACCACCACCACCACCACAAAGACCCGAGGCGCAGAAGGAAAGATGGAGGGAAGTGAAACGAAAAACAAAGAACTGAAGAGAGAAGAGAAACGCGAGAGGGCCTGTCTCTGTGTGTGTGTCGGTGTTAATTTGTTCTTCTATAATTTCTTTTTCTATTGAACATGCTCGTGGAGATGAGAGAGGCGTGCGATTAACCTCGGGAGTGGCGGCGGGCGGCGTCTGCGGCGATCGTTTCCGTTGTTCGTGACTTTTTCGTAGCAGAGAGAGGTGAGGCGGGGAGGAGGGAGGACAGAGAGGTGGAGAGAGAGGGGGGGAGAGGGAGGGGGGGGGGAGAGGGGGGAGGGAGGTGGAGGAGGAAGGGGGTGGAGGAAGGGGGGGAGGAGGAGGAATACGCGTGTGCTTGGCGTGACGTAACACTCAAGAAAAGAGAAAGAGAGTCAGACGAGAGAGAACAAAGGAGCTAAAATACGAGGAAGACGCACGTGCAGGCGTAATATGACACCCCTAAACAGTACCGATCACTTGCAACGAAGAAGTGGCGAAAAAAAAAACAAAGAAAAGAACAACGCGAAACGAAGAGAGGAGTGGTGGTAATATAAAGAGGGGGGAGAGGGGAGAGGGGGTAGAGGGGTGTGAGGGAGGGTTATACTCGTGAGGCGTGGATGCGCGTGCGGAGAAAGTCGCAAGGGAAAGCGACACGCACAGAGATAGTTGCTCGCACCCCGTGTCGAGTGCCAACGAGGGAGAGAAAGTGTGCGTATGTGTGCGTGTTGAGAGAGAAGAGAGGAGAGGGAGCAACACACAGGCACCTACAAACGAAGGGCGAGAGAGAGAAGCGATGATGATGATGATATCGTTTGAAGGGAATATGGCGGAGGTCACTGGATTACAGAGCAAAAGAAAAACAAAGGAGGAAGGAAGGAAAGGAAGGAGAGGAAGAAATGGAGCGGTGGGGAGAGCGGCAAACGGGCAATAAAAATGGATGAGCGAGCGAGCGAGCGAGAGGAGGAGGAGGAGGAGGGAGGGGGGGGGCGGATGAGGGGGTGGTGGGTGGATGAGTGAGTAGGGAACGTGACGGGGGCCTGAAGAAGATGGCCGGCGTTTTTCTCCCCCCAGAGGTCTCCGTCTACCTCTCTCTCTGTGTTGATTGTATAACGTTTGCTCGCGGGGGGGAGGGGGGGGGAGGAGGGAGGGGTAAGCGAGAGGGGCGAAGCAGGGACCAGGCCGGAGAATCAAAGAAGAGATGGGACGAACAGGAGGTGGGGATGTCCGTGCTTGATGGTGATGGTCCCACTACTACCACCAATTCTGCGGTGGCACTAGGCCCTTTGCTGATGAACTTTGCAAACACTTTACTCAAGCACAGGGACTCGTTTATGATCGTGCCTGTGTGTGTCTGTGGGGCTGCAGGAGTGTCTTGATGTATGCGGAAACAAAAAAAATGAGGGTTGAGTTTCTCACGTGCCGCCCACGTGTATGGCAGAGTAAGAGTGTGTAAGGAGGAGGAAGTGGGCGAAGGGCGGGTGGAATGGAGGAAGTGGCAGAGGTGAGGTGATCAAGCCCCAATCTCTCTTGCTCTGTGTGACGGTGGCCTCGCAGAGGGTGAGGAGGGGAGAGAAATGGAGAGGCGGAGAAACGCACAAAAAAAAACCCTGCAGGGTTGCCTAGCGTGGTGAGGTAGCCTGAAGGGGTGGTGGTGGGGAGGGCGGGGCGTGCAGTGGTGGAATACGTGAAGATGATCGGGGGTAGCAGACTAGCGAAAAATGAAGGATGCTAAATGTGGGGGGGGGGGCGTGGAAGAGGAGTGACACGCAGCGAACTTGCTACTGACGGGTGGTGCAGGGGTGATTCGGGAGACACACACACACAGCAAGGTGAGCGTGTGCGAGAGACAAAGAAGAGGGAAAAGGGAGAGGCATGGGGGAAATAGAAGAAGAGCCATACAAGAGGTATGTGTGCATGCATCAGTGTAGCCCTACCTGAAGAGCATCTTGAACGTCGACGGTGATGAAGGGGGATGGGGGCTAGAGGGATGTGGGAGAGGGAAAAGGACGGTATGAGGTGCATATACGAACACTTCTCTCTCCCTCACTGTCCACCATCAGCGGCGTGATGAGCCCCGCTACCGTTGGCCTGCCACTTTTATTTGTTAGCCTTTGACTCATTACGCTTCCCGAGCGAATTCGCCTTTTGTATACGTTGCGCCTCCTTACGCATTCGCTTTCACCTTTGTGTTTGCTGGCGGCTGTCGTTTTCCTCCTCGCCTGCTCCCCCTTCCCATTGCCATCTTTTATTCGGTTTCGTGTTGTTATTTGTTGTCGCCACTCCCAGGCCATCCAACCAACCAAAAAGAGCGTGCCTACTTCGTCTTGCACTGTACCCACGCCCCCACAGCGACAACAGCAGCAGCAGCAGCAGCAGCAGCGGTAGACTTCATCGCAGCCACAACCACCGCCTTCGCGGAAGAAAGGGAGGAAGGGGTAGGTAGGTAAGTGAGCGGGGGATCCTACAGGAGAGTACCAAACCTGCGGGTACACACACACACACAGCACACACACGCCTACATGCGCGCATACACACACCTGCGTGCATGTCGGCTTCTTATTTCCCTCAACGATGTGAGAGAGCATCAACGAAGAAAACACACATTTTGGAGAAAAAGAACACACACACGCCGACGCATAGAAGGGCGCAGGAGCGGCGCTGCTCTCTCCACCTTCTGCTCGTCGCCTTCTTTAAAGGCACCGTCAATACCCCCCCCCCCCTCCCTTCCCCTCCCCATACACGTGAGCGCGCGTATGTGTGCCTCGCCACACCATTGGAGATCAACACGAGAGCAAAAAAAGAGAAAGGGGCAAAGGGGGCCGTTGAGAGGGCTGAGGACCTGTGCACCGACGTAGGGGAGGGGGAGAGGTGTGTGTGTGTGCTCGAGTTGCTCTACCAGTGTTGTGCGTCACAGTCATCGGTCTCTTCGACGACATCCCTTTGCCCCTTTCCCTTCCCCGGCTCTCCACGACCCTTGGCCGCATTCGAAGGATACAAGACTGCCGCTTCTCTGTCTTTGGCGCCTTTTGTATATTCCCACCCCCCATTCAGCCTAACCACTGCCTCGCTTACCACCTCCGCCGATTTCACCGCTTCTTGTCAGTTGGGTAGCAGGGCTTGTAGAATGGCTCGTGATGGAAAAGGCTTCGCAGGAGCACGTGGTAGCCGTATTGGTTTGCTGGAGTTGCACCACGGCTGGCGGGGCCGCACGTGGAAGCGCCTGCACCGCCGCCGCCAGCACTGCCACTACCGCAGATGCTGCTGCTTCGACTTGTCACGGCGGACGATGACGCTCGAGCGTTGCGTACGCTAAGTAGTGTGGGGTTACTGCCCTGCGATGGGAACGATGTGCTGAGCAGCTGTTGCGTCGGCCCACCGTTGTTATCGGAGAACGACATGCCCAGCGCCTGCGGGCTGCGTGGGGTGGAGTACTGCACGCCGCTCATAATCTGAACCTGCGGAGACGTGGAGAGTGGTGTGACACTACGGGGGCTCGTGCCTGGACTGCCGCTAACAACGCTGGCGGGCTGCGATGGGAACGTCTCGCGGACCTCATGCAACGTGTCTGTGGTGGCGCCGCGTGTGTACGGACTCGTCGTTGGGTCACTTCCTGGAATATAAATGGAGCTGCACGTGCGACGGTGGCATGCGGCATTACTGGCACTCCCACCACAATCGCCTCCTGCGCCGCTGCCATTGTTGTTCAGCCTCGAGAGCAGCACATCATACAGGAGAAGCTCCAGTGACCGTGCGGACCGTTTCAGGTGGCCGTCCATGCTCTCAAGCTGCATCGGCGTCGGCAGATTCGACGAAGCACTGATGCCTCCTCCGGTGCCAACCAGTGTGCCTGTCCGAGAGTTCAAGGCGTCATTGACCTCGAAGGATGTGTGTGATACACCTGTTGCTGCTGCTGTAGCTGTCGAATCCCTTTCACCCGGCTCTGTGGCCCTGCTCCCCTCGCCGCCGCCGCCGCCGCCTTCAAGCAGGCTCAACCGGCTGAGGTAGTGGATGTGAGTGCGCAAGTTCACCAAAGCGTGGCCGTAGCGTAGCTCCACAAACATGAGACTCTTAGGGTCTACAGCCGCCAGCCCATCACGTATCCAGAGCGTCGCGGCGTCGCGCAGTGTGCGGCGCGGGAGTGGTGCAGCGTCGGCGATCGAGCTATAATGCGCTGCAGGAATGTCCTCGAACGCTTCCTGAGCCTCGAGTGCAGCGTTGACCAGCTGGCGCTGGAGCTGACGACGACTGTGCGGCTGCAGCCGTGCGACATCGGCGGCAGCCAGCCCTGGAGCCTGCATTGACGCCGCATCTGCCGCGGCCAGGGACGGTGTCGTCATGGAGGTTGCGGGAGGGTTACCCAATGAGGCCGAGGGTGGCGCCGAGGTGTTCAGGCCTGCCAAAGAGCGTGTGGGCGCCGAGACGGTCGCCTCCTCTTCCCGGGCCGCTCGATGCAGCTTCATGTACTCCATGTCCACCGGGCGACCGACGTACGTCCGTAACTCGAAGAAATCGCCGCAGGCCTCCTCACCAGAGCGGCCGCCGTGCAGGAAGAAGCGTGCGCCGGGGTGTACCGGATCCTCTACCATGGCTGCCATCGTGCGCGCCTCTGGCACGAAGGCTGGCAGGCGGAAGCAGCCGCCGCACGTGCCGGAGACCGAGTGGGTATTCGACGTCCGACTCGCCCGTGACCCGCGCGGCGCCAAAGGGGGAGCGAGAGAGGCGGCCACTACCGTTGCCTTCACGGAGGCGGTTGTTGGGAGGTCGCCCTGAAGATAGCGAGCAGCGTAGCCCATCAGCGTAAGGGGCAGCGGAGACGCCCCAGAGTCGCTTGTCTGCCCACCGGCGCCTGCGGGTAAAGGCGATGAGGCGTGACGCGCATACGCTCTGCCCTCTTCCGCTGGATGCACGACGCTCACGACGTCCGCAGTGGCGTCAATCATCACTTCCCATGGACGCTCGCGGCAGATGCACACGCGCCGCCACACATTCTCCCCGATGTAAAAAGCGTGGAGGTCGAAGAAGGTGAGGTGCTGCTGGCCTGTGTAGGAGAAGCCGCCGTACACATAGAGGCAGTCCCGCTGCACATCCGCCACCATGCAGGCGCCGGTGCGTGCCCGAGCAGAGCTATTCAGCGAGCTCGCAAAGAGGGCGTGGTGCACGTCTCGGGCGCGGAGCATCGGGTTGATAGTGCCGTTTGAAGAGTTGTGCAGCAGCTTTGCTTCTGTCTTCATGACCGTATCCTGCCGCAGCTGCGTCCCGCGGTCGTTGATCAGGATGCCGTGCATGGGATTGTGCGGCTCCGCCAGGAAGCTGCGAAGCCAGTGCGACGGCACCCCTTCCCGCACCTGCACCCAGGTCCGCGTGATGAGGTTCAGACACCAGAGGTCGTTGTAGAAGTAGAAATCATCCCGGCCTCCAAAGATGTACATGAAATGGCGCTTGTAAGCAGCGCTTGTGGAGCGGCGACGCCCGTGCAGGTCCTCTGGGCCCCGGAGGTACTCGGCCCAGTACTTGCCCACCATTTTCTCCAGCGCACGTCGCCGCCACCGTGCGAGCGTGTCTGGGTGCGCCTCACGCCAGTGTCTACACCTCGTCTCGATGCTGGAGCCCCTCTCATTGTCGCCTGTTGTCGTGGAGGAGCCGACCATGTCTTCCTCCAAAAGCACGTGGCGCATGATGCGGGCGTACTCCCTTTTCTCGTACTCGATACTTTTTAGG
The DNA here is from genome assembly GCF_000755165.1 of Leishmania panamensis. Lineage (NCBI taxonomy): Eukaryota > Euglenozoa > Kinetoplastea > Trypanosomatida > Trypanosomatidae > Leishmania > Leishmania panamensis. The sequence goes on along the minus strand of NC_025860.1, from coordinate 255,474 downwards.
TACATGTCCGGGTCCGCCTCGATCTCGGCCGCCGTGAGGCGGTGATCGAAGTGAAAGAGATGCGTCACGGGGCGAACAACCTCGCCCTCCTCTGTCATCCCACCAAAGAGAACCACCACCTGCTCTTCCGCCTTGGCGCGGGTGCCACTCCCTTCTTCGTCCTCACACGCCTCGTCCGCGGTTGCGGCGTAGGGCACACTGGTGCGACGTGGTGCGTACAGTGTCTGCGCCGTGGCCCCCCACATGTTGAAAAGCGGAATTGTCGTCTGAACGCGCCGCCACGTGAGGCGGTCGAGGTTGAGGGAGAAGAAGCCGCTGCAGCAAATGTCCCCAACGGAGATGCCGCCGAGAACGGCCATGCACGTCTCGCCCTTCGCGTTCTGGTAGAGCGAGGCGGCTTGACCGTAGGCGGGCAGCGGCATGTTGCGACGCTGCTGCCGCTGCCACTGGTGCTGCGCCGCAGCCCTCCTGCCCTCCTCGTCGCCGTCATCGCACACATCGTCAGCACTGTCATCGTCGTTCTCATCATCTGAGGAGCTGGAGGTGGTGAGGGTGCCGATGGAGGTGGCCGCGTGCCTGTCTTCGAGGCGGCGGGCACCACTATGCCGCGCATGCGATCGTTGCTGCTGCTGCTGGTGGTGTACCACCAACTGCTCTTCTTCTTCCTCTTCCGTGGCAGAGACGCAAGGCAGCTCTGCCCAGCGACCTGTTCGCACGTCGTACTCCCACACATCGTTGAAGGGGGCGTCACCCAAGCCACCGAACATGATAAGACTGCCGCGCTTGGGGCACGAGAGCAAGACCTGTCCGCTCCGCGGCTGCGGGGCCGGGTAAGGGCGACGCGCGTCTTGCAGCTGCTGCAGCGCGTCCGCATCAACGATGCTCGCGAGCATTGGTAAGCCGTTAGAGGCGAACAGGTAGGGTGGTGGAACGCTGCCCCCCATCGCAGCTGGGGAGGGGCTGGTGGTGGGGGTGGCCGCGGCGGCGGCAGAAACTGCGGCGCCGCCAAAGACTGGCTGAGGGCCGACGATGGCCGTTGACAAGTCGGGGTAGAGGCTGAGCCCTACATGATCAACTCTCCGAGGAGGGCGAATTGGCGCTGCCGCTGGTGCCGCTCCTGGCGCTGACTGCTCTTCACTGCCTCCATAGGTCTTGAAGCCGGCCGAGTTTATTTTCTGCGGTAGGACACCGGAGGTGGTCCGCGAGTGCTTCTGGCGTTGTGTCGCCGGCTCTCCCAGGCATGTGGTCTGCTGAGAGCCTGCGATGCTACCCGGCACATCGTCTTGTGAGATCAGGCTACAGCTGTTGCTCAAGCTGTTCCCAGAAGCGTCCTGCGAAGACTCCCGTTGGTGCCGCAGCGGCGACGGCGGATCGTCATCGGCAGTGAGACCGTACAAGGGTTGTAGGTACTGATGTTGTTCCTTCACCTCTGGGTCGGCGTACAGCAACGTAAAGCAGGCGATGTACTGTGGAATTGTGGGCATATTTTTCCGCTCTTTACTCTTCTGTAGTAGAGGAAAAGGGGAGAGGGAGGAGGGGGATGCCGTCGAGTCGGATAACACACGCACACACGCACGCACACATACACATCCACAGAAGTATAGCGAGAGGGAGGAAGAGGACGATTTGCAGAGCGGAGCCCAAACGTAAGTGATGACGCAAAGCGACGAAAATACACGCAGAGAGGAGAGAGGGGGACGTGCCAGTTGTGCCGTGGGGAGACGGCAGCGATATAGTTAACGACGAGAGGAAGATGAGGAGGAAGGCAGAAAGAAACACAGACTGGTACACGCACACACACACACACACAAAGAGGCCGCACTCTCTTTCCCTCTAATAGCACTTGTATTCAACGTCGACGGACCTCTTTCTCCTTTGGTGATGCCTGCGCGTGCATGCCTGCGCGTGGGGGAGGGGGGAGAGGCGCAACAAGGCCTGTGAGAACGACGCCCACAGTTTAATACAAGCACGGGTACAGACAGACAGACAAGCAGTTACAAATAGGCCTCCTTTCCCCGCAAGAACGAAAAAAGAGGGCAACCCCACAGAAGCGATACCAGCAGGAGCAGAAGACGGGGCTAAGAGAGACGTCGAAGATAAGAGGGGAGCTTTGCAGCACCGTTCTCGTCCTCCGTGGCCAGATAAAGGATGTGCTTCCAGAGAGGAAGAGGGAGGCACGATGATGATGATGATGGTGCGACACCTACTCGCGCATGTAATTGGCGCCAGTGTGACAGTTGGCTGCGCCAATAAATGATGAATGGGAAGTTATAAACGAGAGTGAAGCGCACACAGTGAGAGTGGAGCGCAGGTGTGGAGGGGGAGCAAGAGGAGTAATAATGCTGATATACGAACAGCAGACTACTTGGTGAGCTTCACGTGCGTGCATATACCGTCCAGTACGAGGAGGGAGGGAGGGGGGGGGAGCAGGAAAGTAGAGAAAAGAGTAGCAGCAAAACCGCCTAACACATGCCAATGTAAAGCGGAGGGTAAAAAGGGGGGGGGGCGGAGGAGCTTGTTGTATATCGTGCTTCTCGCGTGCTCTACATCATCCAGGCTGTATCGCAGAGCGCGCGAGGTGACACTCTGACGATCCTCAACTCACACGACCCGCCCACCCACCCATACACACACACAGAGAGAGGCGCGTCTTTTGTACGAAGCGCCGTTTCCGAGTAGGCGTGTGTGTGCGCGTGTAGGGAGTGTAGTGGCACTACCGAAGTTGAGCGACGGCCACCCTCTCTCCATGGTCCAAGTGAAAACAAGAGAGGGAGCGAGAGTGAGAGGGAGAGCGGCATGAGGTGGTGATGGTAAGGGAGAAGAAGAGATGCACAGGGCAACTCGCCTTCCTGCTCCCTTCCTGTGCAAGGGGTGCGACGCATCTGAGCACTTTGCCACCTCACACAACCAACCACCGCCCCCTCTTCTTCCGCCTTCCGCTGTTTCTCGTCAAACGCTTTCTATATGTGTTATCGATTTTGGCAGTGCACCAGACAGGAGAGAGGGGAGGCGGTCGTGCGTGTGTGCACACGCGCCAGTGGGAGGGAGGCCAGGAAAAGCACGCGAAACGGCGAGAGCATGCGAGGGAGTGAATGGATGAGTACGGCAAGGGCACACGAAGGCCCACACACAAAGAAGGAGAAAGAGAGAGAGGCCCACCACGACCAACAACAACAACTGAGAAGTCTTTGCACAGAAGGTCAGAGTGCTACTGATTGCTCGAGAGAGCACACAGGAGAAATCGACAGCGAGAAAAGACAAAGACGAAAATGCCTTCGAGCGAAGGAATGAAGAACACCGCCGCCCATCCCCCAGTAGTCCCATCCTTCTCAGCGAGGGAAGAGGAGAAGTGGGAGGGGGGGGGGAGAAGATTTGAGGGAGTAGAAGATAAGAAGTTGCTCACAGGTAAACACGCAGACAAACAAGACACACACACACAAGAGTGTCGCACGACTGGGTAGAGAGAGAAGGAGGGTGAATGGGATGAGCAGAGTGTGATGCACATTGCTGTCGCTCCTGATAGACACACGCGCTTCTTCGGCACTCACGCACATTTGGGCGGACAAATACCGCGGCGCCATCGCGACGCTCGCGGCTCTCCGTCATCCTCTCGACATGCAGTGGGGCTCGCGGGTGCGTCTCGGCCCCCCTCTCGAACCCCCTTGCAGCGCTAGCCGCCGTTCGGAGCTCCGGTGAGGTCGACAAGTCGAATCCATCCGCCTGGTTCGTGTGCAGGGGGAGGCTGAGGAGGGCCCCTTGTGCCGACACAAGGGCTTTTGATATGGCGGACCACTTTGGCCACGCCGCCGCGCGGACACCTGGGGGTCTGTCCGGGAAGACGTACCACCCTCTCGGACAGGCCCGCCTCCCTCCCCCCGTCGAGGGCCAGGGAAGGGTCTACCGGCTGCTTGCCTTCTTCGCCGGCCTCCGTCGTTCCCCAGCTTTCCTCGAGCAGGTGGAAACTCAGCTGGCCAGGCTCCCGTGTCGCAGACAGGCGGGTATTCCACTCGCACGACGCTTGCGCTGCACTTCGCCGCGCCAAAGCCCCGTTGTGGTAGGCCGGGTGCTCGGCGGCGGGGGCAGCCGCTGTCACCGCGGCGAGTGCCATCGCACACTCCTCGGCACCGTCCGAGAGAATGGCGCACGCCGTAGGCGCCCCTGCCGGCTGGGGTGCGCGAGCCGGGCTTCGCGCGAGACAACGCATTCTTCCCGGTGCCGCTCTTGCGTCCGGTCCTTTCTCAGCTCGTCAAGGAGTAACGCCCTCGTCCGCTCCGCCTGTCGCGTTATGGCCCCTCAGGGGCGCACCCCGTTGTCCGTCTCGACCTGGACAAAGTCGTGCACGCCTTCGTGCGCCGTCGCTTCCGGCAGCCCTTTCCCGCCGTTGCCTCGCCGACGGCCTCCGCGGCGCCTGCCAAATCCGCGTGCACCCCCTCGTGCAACGTTTTCTCGTCGATCGCACTCCTTTCGCCTTGAGCTGCTGTTGGGTTTGGGTGTACTACATCACAGGCGCCTCCGTCCCGACGTGGGCGTTTCCCGGCATGGCTGAGCTGAGCACTGGTGAGAAGAGGTGGATTTAAAAAGGGATGATGTGCATGCGCTTCTGCGAACCTCACTCGGAGTCGGTGGTGCTCGGAGGGCGGCGGGGCTTCACCGCTTCGCCAGGCATTGAGTGGCATTGCGCGAAGGCGCACATAGGGGGAGGGTGAGGGGAGAGCGCTCCAGTCCAATCCGTTGGGGCTCGTTGGGGCCTGCACGCAGTCCTACCTCGCCTTCGGCCCAGCACCGTCGTCCACCTTCATGTGAGCGTGATCGTTGGTGATCCACTTTGTCTGATCCTCATCCGAGTTTCGCTGACGAGTTTCGCGACGCGCTCTGAGCCTCGCACGGTTGTGTTTTGCATCACCAAGACACATCTACGAGCTGCCACAACATCACACACACACACAGGCGCTAGCTGACAACGTGGTGAAATGAGAAAATACAACGAAGACAGTCACATGCTGACAACGATTTCCGTGTCACGACGGACGGAGAGGAGGACAGCGCGGGTAAATGTGGGCTGTATGCCTGCGTACTCGTTAACGGAAAGAGGGGTGGGGGTGGGAGGCACACAGACAGCGATGGAGGGAGAGAGAGAGAGAGCATACAAAGACGCTCTAGTCGCAGTGGCCCATGTATTGAGCGTGAGAGGGACGTGTGGCAGGACGCAAAGAAAAGGGGGAGGGAAAAACCAGAAGAATGAGGTGAAAGGAAACACTAAAGCGCATTACTTACCAACGCACACCTAACAGCTGAATTTACACACGTACTCTTCGGTTCTCATGCGTGCATGTGTGTGTGTGTGTGTGTGTGTGTGTGTGCGGATGGAAGCGGAGTGACTGTATGGAGGTCAGAAATTCGGGTGCGAGCTCTGGATCAGAGGGCATGTCTACGCAAACACATCACCCACTGACGAGCAGGCAGAGAAGAGAAAGCAACATAAGAAGCGTGGTTGACACGTTAAACAAGCGCGCTTCAGATAACGCACGAAGCAACAGAAAAGAGGATGTAAGTGAAGGATCGACATGAGAGCGGGTACACGTACGCACACACACACACACACAAGCGCAGAGGCTGAGACCGAAGTCTTTGATGCGCACTCTCACTGCGTGCTTGTGCTTCTGTATGTATATTACGTCGGTGTGCCTGTCTGTCGAGGGAGTGTATAGGATGAAGGAAAAGGGAAATGAGCCTTCGCGTGCTTCTCCTCACTTCTGGTGGAGACGAGAAGGCCACGTAGAGCAGAAAACATCACTGACTGCTACCTGTATAGCAGCAGGAAGGAGGATAGGTGGTGATGGTGGTGGGGGGAGGGGGGAAGGGAGATACAGAGCGCGTATGCGCGCTGCAAAGAAGTTGCACTGGCAGTGGTGGGTGTATAATATAGACATACAAGAGGCAGAGAAAGAAGAACAACCGACACACACGCACACAAATCGATGCACATCGCAAGTGAAGAGAAGGCCAATGCAGCGCTCGTACTGCGGTGCGCACACGATAGGAGGGCCACGGGGGTGGAGTGGGGGAAGGAGAGAGGGCCAGGGGTTTTCCACTCACGCAGGCGCACACAGTGCACCTTTCTTCCGCTGCGTCGTCCTCCGCTGCGAATTATTGTGCCGCAGAAGCCTTGCTGCTGATCGGTGCCGCCATGCCACCGGTAGTGGCAAGCTTCTTGTTGTGCATGTACATGCTGAAGGGGTCCGTCTGCAGATACTTCTGCTCCTGCGGTGTGTTGTCATGGCTGCAGCGGTTGGTGCTGTGCCCACCACCTCCTGCGCTGGACTTTGTTGCCTCAAGACCGGCCAAGGAGGACACCCCATTTTTGCTGTTGCCACCGCTGCTGTTGCGTTGGCTTCCAGCCTCTGCACGGCGACGGCAAAGACCGCCAGGGCGCTCACCGGTGAAGCGGCTGCCAGCTGCCGCCTGGTGAGCTGGTCCCCCTGTCGTCGCGCTGCCGCTGCTGCTCAGCTGCCGATGGTCAGCTGCCGCTGTTGGGGTACGTCCCAGGCATTCCTCGCTATCCACCTCCATGATGGGGTCCACGCACAGGCCTGGGGGCTCACGTGTGTCGTCGGGGCCGCGCGGGAAGGCGTTCGTCATGACATTCCCGTCCACGACGAGATCACCAAAGCAGTTCCAAAGAGGGCCCTGCCCAAACGTGCTGCCACCGCCACCGATGGCCCTCGCCCCCGCAGTCACGGCTCCGCGTGGCGGGATTGCTGGCCTGGCTGTAGCTATGTCCACGATAGAGTTTGAAATTGTGGCGGCGTTGGGGCCGAGTGCGCCGGGCCAACTCGCAGAATGGGTGTGCTGGTGTTGCTGTTGCTGCAACCGCTGCTGTTGTTCGCCGTCTGCCGCAGCATGTAGGCGTCTCTGCAGCTCTTGGAGCAGCTGCTCCCGCTCCTGCCGGAGTTGCCCCAGCTGCATATCGCAGTGATGGATGCACTCTTCGATTCGCTCCTGCGACAGCCCCTGTAGTCCCGCTGCCGCTGGAAGAGAAGGAAGATAGGCATGTGAGCTACTGGGCAGGCCGCTACCAGAGAGGCCCACTGCTATGGGGCTGTAACCCCAGGTGACGGCGTTGGTAGCGCCGCTGACGGGACCCACTTGCGGTGGTGCAGAAGGGACGAAGGAGAAAACCGCCCGTTGGTGCTGCGCCTGCTGTTGGTTCTGTGGGGTCCAGCTCAAGGTGTTGGGTAGCCATGCAAAGCCGCTGGTGGAAGGACCTCCAGGTGCCTGGCTTGCTCCTGCCAGGGTGCCCATAGAGACTTTGAAGTCACCGCTAGAGCCAACATCTCCTGCAGGGACTCCTGTCGTACCGAAACATGAAGCCATGGCGGCGCTGACGTTGACGGTACTGCTGCTACCAGCCACGTTGCTGTCGCGCCACGCATTTACGCCAGGCCATGGATGAACCGTCGACTCTGCAAAGAAGCCCGTGCCACTGGCACCAACACCGCCACTGGTGCCTCGCAGCCACTCGAACGTCATGGGCTTCGTCGCCGTGTTGCCACCACTGCCCACGGTGTTGGCGCTGGTCACTGGCGGCCTAAATGTGGGTGTTGGATGGAAGCAGTGCGCCCTCGAGTCATCGCCAGAGAGGAGCCAGGGTTTAGTGCTGTCCGAAGCCGACGAGTGTATGACCCCAGACTGGTTACTGTTGTTAGCGGCATTCGCCAGTGATGACGACAGCCCGTGTTGTTGCTGCTGCGGCGCAGTTATGTTTTTCGCTGCCGCTGCAGCCCGCTGTTGCTGGCACTGAGCAAAAAGCTGGTCGGCCTCTTCCTTAGTTAGCTGCCGGTGGGCTGGTCGACTGTCTTTGCTGATGCCGCTTTCGGTGCTGAGGTTGTTGGTGCTGTGAGCACTTTTCAGTGGGTCCCCTGGCCTTTTCTCACTTCTGGCATCGTCGCCAGGGGCCGGGCAGGCCACAGCGGACTGGACCTGTGATACAGAGTGGCTTGCCACCCACGACGCACGACGCCGCTCGTTGATCTCCTCCACCGTCAGCAGGCGATGAGAGATGCCCGTGGAGCTGCTCGCCGTAGGGCCGCGCGACTGACTCGTCTGGCTGACACTTGCCTCGCCGTCATCGCGTGGCGGCTGTTGCTCCTCCCCGTCGTGCAAGTGCCGCAGAATGCATGTATTGTCACCGCCATCGCCGCATGACACCGGCGAGTCCTTGATGGAAGAGGTGGTGGCAATCAGAAAGCCTTTTGAATAGAGTGTGGTGGCGTGTCCAGCCGCTTTCACCACCCCGCCAGGGTGTCCTTCCATCTCGTCCTCGTCCTCGTCGTCAGGGCGCATTGGCGGAAGTCCCTCCAGCTCAGGGTCGTTGTGTGTGTTGAGGCTGCGCGAGACGGTGTCCATGAGCTCGCTGCTGGGTCGTTCAAACGACGGCGGAAGCGCCTTGGTTTGGCGGTGCTGCTGCGGATGCTGTCCATGAAAATTCTGATGCTGACTTCCGTGGGCCTCGTTCGGGGTGCTGAAGGATCGGTGCAAGCCCAGATTGCCGGCGTCTTCAGACGAGGAGCAGGTCATGCTGGTATTCCACATGGCGAAGCGATGCTGCGAGGGCATGCCCTTAGGGGAGGTGCGCTGGTGTGGTGTGTGGCTCTGCTGCGCCTGAGTGGGAGTCGGTTGATGGACGGTCCCTGTTACCGGCGAGTGCGGAGTGGCAATGCGCAGGCCCCCATATAACGACCCACTGCGCGACGGAGCGACAGCTGCCGAGGCGGACTTGCTTCCCAGATCTGCGGCGCAGGAACTGTTGATGGATGACACCATGGTTGTGTCTGTGCGGATCTGCGGGTACTGCTGCGACGAAGACGTCGACTGCGAGTAGGGGGAATAGAAGGAAGCGTTCGGGTGGGGTTGGGGGTGGACACCGGGCTCCATGACGGCTCGTGCGGTGGCAGTGGCGACTCCACAACGGCAGACTCTGTGGCGGTGTCCCGCCTATGAACACAGGAGAAGGGTAGTAGTCACACGGCGGAGCTTGAGTAGGATTCTTAACGCGAGAAGGTGATTGTTCTGGCAGAGTTACAACAGGAGGCTCAGATTTAGCGGAAGGAAGCGGCGTCTGCCGCTGTGGCTCGTGCTGCAGGTGCTGCTGAGGCAACTGGGAAGAGAAAAGGTGGGGTCTGTACTGCGTTAGGTAATCACTCGAGCTGTTGAGCTTGCCAGGAACGATTAGGCCTGAGGCGGAGAGCGAGTAGGGAAGTGTCTGTTGCCCAGCTTGCTGTTTCTGCTAGCTTCGATTGCTGTTACCGCTGCTGTTGGCCGCTGTAGTCGTGAACAAGGTGAACGGGCTTCTACGCGAGATGCGGTCCGGCGCGTCGCACCTAGTCGGTGGCCCCTGCGATGACACGCGCTGTGACGGCAGCAACGAGAGTTGCGACGCAGAGGCTGCCGCGAACGACAGCGAGAAGACGGTGGAGGGTGACGACAACGGCGTGGGTGGGGGGCGGCGAAGCAGAAAAAGGGGGGGTTGAGGTTGACGGATGGCGAGAGGTGTGCGCCCAGCAGAAAGCACCAGAGCGGAGAGCTGAAAGGACAGGCACCCACCCACCCACCCACACACACACACACAGAGGAATACCGAGAGAGGGGCCCAAGTCGAGTGCAAAGGTTAACCGTATTGTGTATGGATGAAAGTGTGTGTGTCTCTCTCTCTCTGTGTAGCGAGAGAGAGAGGGAGAGGGAGGGAGTGAGATGGGCACGCAGAGAGCCTGCCAGACAGCCCTTAGTCGGTCAGGGAACGAGCTGAGGTGAGGGAGAGTCCCACAACGATACAAGACAGAGGACAAGGGATGCACCCTACAGAAGACTTACAAGGAAAGAGAGGAAAGGGGGGGGGGGGCGGCGGTGGTGGGAGACAAGGAAGGCACGTCGTTTGTGTGCTTCGGTGTGGGCGCTAAGAGCTACTTTCTGTGCGTGGGCGGGTATCTACGATAGTCAGGCAGAGCAAGCAGCCAACAGAGAGGGAAAGAAGAGACGGGTCACCTACGAAACGCACTTAAATGACAGGATAGGGCAGGCCAGCGAGTGCGATGGTGGGGAGAGAGGGGAGGGGGCAGCATAGAGAGAGGCCGAGATCGATAGGAACAAACAGGCTCAAACCGCACACAGACACCCATAGGCATACACACATGTATACACAGAGAGAGAGACGTGTGCCGCGGGAGGGGGTGCGCAGGGCGTATCGCAGAGGAGTGGGGGGGGACGAAAAGGGAAAGGCACGAGGCGAAGAACGAAAGGGGTTGGCTTGTGTGAGAGGGGCGGTGGGGTGTGTGTGTGGGGAAGAGAGAAGGGCTGGCGTAGGATCGCTCTGGAAACAAAGTCAGCTCAGCGTTCTCTTTCGTAGCGCACGGCTCTGTTTCGCCTGTTTTACTCCACTCACTCACTCACTCACTCACTCACTCCGTACGTACGTACGCGCGCGCGTGTGTGTGTGTGTGAGGGGTTAATGTCTGTGCGCAGAGAGAGAGAGAGACGAGAGAGACGAGAGGAGCAGCACCAGGTGAGTGTGGTAGAGAAGACGAGTCGCCGTTCCCGCAATACGCGCCACCCGCGCAGATGAGGAGAAGCGCGGGCAGCAGCGCGATGTGTCTTCAAAAAAAAAAATTGCGAGATGAAAAATGAAGGCAGAGGGAAAAAAGTGAACAACGACGATGATGGCTGTGCTGGTGGCGATCCTTTTGGCGCTGAGAGGTGAACCGCGCTTGCGTTTGCTCTGCGTGTCAGCGTGTAGGTGAAGTATAGAAAAATTGCCTCTCTCGAACACCGTCAGCGGCCAGCACGAGAGGCAGACAAAGAAGAACAAAGCGGATGAAGAGGGGGGGAAGGGAGAGAGAGAGAGGTGGGGGGTGAACCACTACACAACTATCAAGCGAACAACAACAAAAACAAGAGAGAAGTGCGAGCGGATGCTGCGTGCGTTGGCGCTTGTTGTCAGCGGCCTCGCTCGTTTCGTGAAGCGTGTGTGTCTTGGTGGTTATAATACAAAAGGCACACCGACCGCAGCAAGAGAAACGCGGACACGTACACCCGCACACATGCACACACCACCAAGACGGGTAGTGAGGGAAAGGGGAGAATAGTAGCGTAGGATGGAGAGGGGGAGGTGACGAAATATTTAGAGGCGTTACTCCGTACACACGTACGTGTGCGCTTGTGATGATTAATGACCGTGACTCTGTGTGTGTGTGTGTACCTCCTGGCGTGATCTCTCTCCCCACAGATGCAACCGTTGGAGAGGAGAGGAGGGGAGGGGATAAAGTGCGCCTCCACACGCTCTACCCAGACGCGGCTACACGCGAACGTGGGTTGACAAAGAGGCAGCCAACAACAACAACCCACAGCCACGAGATGAGAGAGGGAGAGAGAGCTGAAATAAGGAGGAAAAAACGCAACACCAACAACAGCAGCAAAAGGACTCACGACCGCAACACCCAGAGGGCGACAGAGGGAGAGATGCGACAAGCGTCCCCTTAAGAGGAAAACAAAGGAGACACCACCGTGGGGGCAGGGGGGGGGGACGGCACCAGAGAGAGAGAGACCAACACAATAACACACTCAGGTATAGGAGGGAGAGGGATGCACACTACGGGCATATGCGTTGGGCTGAGGGTGGTAGTTGGCAGTGGTGATCACTCGTTGCATGTGCATGCAAAAAAAAGAAAAAGAGCACATGTGTTTGAATGACGAAGCGAAGAGCGAGAAGAGGGTGGGTGGGTGGATGGGAGGGAGTGAGGGAGGGAGGGGGCCAAGGGTTAAGTGGTGAGAGACGCATAAGTGGAGTATGCATTGTAGACTGCATGCGATGGTGGGGTTGCCGATAGTGTCTTCGTACCGTGCAGACGCAGAATTACTCCTCTACGCACACCAAACACACGCGCGCACCGAGTAGTCCCGTAACATTCACCTACGAGGTGCTGAGGTGGTGGACGAATGTCTATCGAGTGCGCTTGAGTTGCTCTAGCGCACGACCAAGTCATGCTCGCATGGTGTGCTGTTGTTTTCTTCTCCTGAGAGATGGCTGCGCCTGTATCGTTCGACGAGGTGTCTTCTGTAGTTTGAGTGCCTAGTGGCTGTCCTTCCTCATGTTCCTCAGAGAGAGAGGGGGAGGGAGAGGGGAAAAGCGAAGGCCCGACACACACACACACACGCAGATAGACAAAGAGCGAATGCAGCACGCATACGACGGCACTGTGTCGGGAGTTCAACAAGGGGGGAAGAGCAAGTCAAACAGGCAAGCGAGCTCTCCGCCAGAGAAAAGTAGGAGGTGCGAAGGAAGTGCATGACACACCCACGCACGCAGCGCTACCGCTGCCGCTGCGAGAAGAGAGGGAGAGATAGTGTGTGTGTGCGTAGGTCGGGAGGAGGAGAGATGAGCACAAACGTGCTGAGGCGACCGCAGAAATGTATGCGCAGCACCACAAGCCACGAAAAAGAGCCAAGAGCGCTCTCCCGAGTGTGTAAGAGAGAGAAGCCGAGGGGTGGCAGGTGAGTGGAACCCTTGTCTACCCCACGGATCGCTACGTGCGCAGCGAGATGGTGGTAGCAGCTGAGGTGGGGAAGGGAGGGAGGGAGGAGGATAAGGAAAAACGCGAGAAGAACGCCGATAGCCTATCACTGCGTAGACGGTGAAGGAGCGAATCCGCAAAGAAGAAGAAGCGCATGCGTGTGCGTGGAGGGAGGGGGTGGGGAACACGGCAGAGTAAGGTAAGGTAGCGTAAGTGATGAGTTGAGAAGAGGGACATTGTAGCTCACTTTCACGCTGCGTGTCGTGGTACAACTGCATCCCTCTCCGTCGCCCTTTTCAGTTCGCTGTCCTTCGACGGCGTAGTTCTTTTCGTTTGCTCAGCTTTCAGCTGAGCGTGCTTCGGCGTGCTGGTGGTTTCAGTGGCTGGCGAGCACACTACACGGCGTGTGTCTGTGAAAAGAGCCGGTAAATTCGAGAGAGTGTGTGAGAGACACACATGATTTCAGGACGGACGCACGGCTGGCGTGAGGGGAGAGGGATGTAGACCGAGAAAGAGAGGCAGAGGGCGAAGTACGAAGGTTTGTGCTGGAGACGAGAAGGCACATTTTGGAGAGGAGGGGAGGGGAGCACGTTTGCACGTGTGAGAGCCGATAACGCTAGCGAAGCTTTACTGCTGCTGTCTCTGCTGACGAGAGCTGTAACAGAGTAGGTGGAGGTGGAGAGGGAGGGGAGGGAAGATGCGAAGAGAGACGAGTGCGAGCGGGAGACGAGAGAGAGGATGATGGAGGCGCAGCAGCAAACATGCACGTTCCGCTTTACTAGACGTCTGCTTTGCATTGCACAAAGCCCCCACCAACATAGCTTCACATCTCTTTCCCGTGTTGGCACCATTGCCGTTCGTGCTGCTGCAGGACCGAAGACGAAGTGCCCTGGAGGGAGGGAGAGCGGCTCATACACTCTGAGAGGCGCAGCATATGTGTAGAAGCGCTCTCGTTTCGGTATTCCTGCGGCTGCCGCGGCGCCTATGGCACGCTGGCCGCGCGCACGCACCTCACTGAGGAGAGCACCTCTGCCCAGTAGCGGTTGCCCACGTGTTTCCCACTCACGGCACAGTACGAATGTTCTCTCTCTCTTTCTCTTTCTGGTGTGGCACAGAAATGCTCTCGCCGTTGCGCACTGATCTGCCGCCTTTGCTAAGACGAACACTTCGGCGGAGGCGATTGTACATTTCATCTTACAGAGCGAACATACACTGCATCGATACACATACTCACTCACTCAGATGATGCGGACTCGAGCAGCCCTGCGCTAAACCGGATCCGATTAGCCAGGAGCTACACACGGCGCACCGTCAGAGAAGCACTCATGCAGACATTGTATGGTACTTACCATTAGGCCTTCATGCTACGAAGCGCCATCAGCGTCGCCTCCGCCGCAGCACTCTCGGCGTCGCGCCTGTTGTTCCACCACCGTGGGGCCTTGAAGCGGGCAGCACCACCCTTCTTGTTGAGCAAAGGAAGCTCTACGGTGGCGAGGTAGTAGCGCGGCCCTCGGCGGTCGCCGTGCTTGCTATTCTTCGTGTTGTGTGCGCCGACCAGGCCGAGCTGCTCCAGAGCGTCAGCCGGCAACTCCACCTCGATCCTCTCCTCTACGCTGAATATGCAGCTCTTCGCGACTGGCGTGTACGGCCAACGACGCTGGCACTCATTCTCCAGTTCCTCGCGCACGAACCTCATCTGCTGGATGCGCTTCTTCTCCTCCATTGCCTCCTTGCTGGGGGCGGTGATGACGTTGCCGCTCGTGCCCTGATGCAGGCGTGCGTTGCCACCGCCGCGGCCGACGACGGCGCCACCACCACCGCTGCTGCTGCTGCTGGCGCCCTTGTCGTTACTCGCCGCGCTCTCCGCTGCTGCGGCTGCTTGGGCGGATGGGAGAAGGCAGAACGGCGATGCGGTGTTGTTTTTCCTGAGATCTCGCTTCGCAAACCCTGTGAGGCTTCCGTCGTTGAGGTTTATCACCTTGCTCTCTTCGAGTAGCTCCTTGACAGCGACCCACGCGAATCGTAGCTGGTCTAGCTGCAGGTAGGTAAAGTGCTGCAGCTTCTCGCGCTCCTCGTAGTAGAGAAGAAAATGGTTATGGCCGGGCAGAAGGGAGAAGTACGCCGTGCTGTTGGTGACGGTCGTCTTCGTTATGGCTCCTGCAGCGCCAGGAGTCGACGACGTGTGGGAGGGTTGGTGGATGGCGCGATGGTCCCCCTCCACCTTGGAGCGGGTGATGACTTTGGGTCCCTTCGGCGTTGGCAGGGTAAAGGACTCGATGAAGTAGCACAGGTCCGTGTGCTGCGGAATGACTTTTCGGCCCTCAACGAAAAATTTCTCAAAGACTGGGAGTAGCCTCAGGGCTGAGCGGACGTCATCATGCGGGATGGTGTCGAAGTGGACAGAGAAGTCCGCAGCAGCGCCGCTGGCGCTCCTGTTGCCACTGTTTATGACTGCGGCGGAGCTGCTCTTATCCTCCCCACTCTTTCTGGTGTGCTGCTCAGCCGTCTTCGGGAGCCACTCGGCGAGCTCATAGATTGGCAGCAGCCAATGCAGCGCACTGAAGATCGATATTTGCCGAAGGCTGGGCGAGGACGTTGCCGCGGCGGTCCGAGGCTGCGACTGGGAGTCTTCCTCCGCTAGCCTTGAGAACGTGATGGGGTACGTCAACGGCTCCTCTGGCGGAGGTGGGACTGGCGCAGCAGTCGCAGCCTGCGACATGAGCACTATGGAAGAGCGAAAGAGAAACCTACAGGTTTCTGCGCGCACCCCATGCAGGATGACCTATTAGGGGGGGGGGGGAGGAGAGAGGAGACAGAGAGGTGCCAGCGCGTCCGTGTATACCGGTGCTTTCGGTAGCGGATAAGAGTGGAGAAGGGAAGAAGAGGCCGAGAGGGGGTGAGGTGGGGGTGCCCATACGCGGCCTTCTGCTGTTGTTGGCGCATTCTCAGAGCCCACCGTACATAGCGAACAAACAAAAGAGGCAAAGCCAACAGCACACGTAGAGGCAACACCCGCAATGCCAGCGAGGTAGAGGGGGGGGGGGGAGAGGAGATTCGAGTGAGGATAAGGAGATCGTTGAGGGCCCAGGGGAAGCCGCACGAGTGTGTGTCTATGTGTGTCTTGGGGGTTGCCAGGCAGTTCGCTCCCCCACCTCCCTCTTCCTCAATGACGCACTAGACGCACCGCCCCGAGACGGTTACCGCATACACACGCAGTTCATGTATTCTGCGCAGAGGCGTAGCAAAGAGGTCGAGCAAGCAGACGCGTAGCCACTGTAGGTGCGCCTTCGTGTAATGCCACAGACGGACGCTTCCCACCGCCCACCGCGGATGCGCGTCGCCTCGCTTCAGCCGAGGAGCTGCTTGTGCTTCATCGAGTCGCCAAGCAGCACCTCCACGCTGTGGGTGCCTGTGTGCTGGTGCAGGGGTGGGGCACACAACAAACGAGCGCACGAACCAACAGCACAGCTGCGTGCGTGAAGTTGTGTGGGCGCGTTGGGAAGGGGCAGTGGCACGGTGTATGTGCGCATGTGCGTGCTTCTGCTTCCTTGTCTCACCCTCTCTCTCTTGCGTATGGTCACTGTTGCTGCGATGTTGTTTAATGTTGCTGTTCATTTACCGCGCTCCGGTCGTCCACCCCCCCGTTCCCGCGAGTGCCCCCTTCTTCGATTCCTCAAACGCATTTCTCGCGTACGAACGCCGTTGCAGAGACGCAGGCGTACTGAAGGGTGTCTTTAGAGGTACACCCCTCCCCCTCCATTCCCCCCCTCCCCCCGAGGCGCTTGTTCGCTCTGGGTGAACAGGAAGAGAATGGCAAAGGGGAGAGCAGAGAGAGAGAAAGAAGAAGAGAGGCTCAAAAGGCGCGCACCCACCCCCCACACACCCACAGAGAGAGAGATGCACAGCAGCGCCGTTGAAAACGCATGTGCACCTACACGTAGAGAACTTACTTCAGTCCTGCAGGAACTTATATTGCTTCAAGTCCCTCCCATCTACTACCCCTCCGTCGTCTCTGCCGCTACAGTGAATCGAGCCATGAGCTCTTCTCGTTGTGGCAGTGTGGGGGAGGGAGGGAGGCCGAGAAGCACTAGCGATCGTTACACCAAATAAGCGAATGGGGCGAGGGAGGGAGGTAGGGGAGGGCATGCCCCCCCCACACCCACCCACAGCAGCTCAAACAGGTGGACACCGACTGAGGGGGATGGCTGCTTCTCCCTTACCTGTTATCCCACGCGTGTACAGAGGGGGAAGGGATAAACCTGGCCAGATACACACATATACAACACACCAGGGGAGGTCAACCTCCTCACTCTGCCACAGACCCCATCGCCCGGTGCAAAGCAGCCGTGGACACACGCGTTATGGCAATGCATCGCCTCTGCCTCAAAGTCCTGCCCACCCCCGCCCCGCAGGTCGCCTCACAGCTGCTCCCCCTGTGCCGGCCACCACCTGGTGCATTCCCCTCGGGGTGGCCCCCGCTCCCATACCAGTGGGGCAGCGGGGGTCGGTTGAGGTGCGTACGGGGCCGCACTGGGATACCACGCCCACTGAGGCGCGTTCCCCCCTTCCTGTTATCAGGGGATGAATGAAGGGGGGAGGGGGGAGGAGCGGAGACCAACAAGCGGGACGAAGGAAAGAGCGGGGGAGACAGGCAGAGACAGCGAGAGAACGCAGACCGATCCTCCGCTACCCAGCATCATCATCCCCAACTCTCCGCAGAACACGGTATCGTACGCACGCCGAGAGAGAGAGAAACAAGAGGCACCCCCATCAGTGAGTCTCATTTTGCACCCCTTTTCTATTAGTGCGATGGAGACCCCGCCATGGTCGTTTCCCTATGGGCTTTGCTACCGCTTGCGGGGCAGGATGCCTTCTATCATCGTGCAGAACGCCTTCCACTCTTCCTGAGTGGCCGCCTTTCCCTCCTTGGCGTTGGCAAAGATGAACTCATCCTGCAGAAGCTCCGGAGTGATGCGGGCACGTACGTGTTCGCAGGCGGCTGGGTAGTGCGGGTTTTCTGCAAGCCTCTTCGGCGGGCAACTGCCGTAGAAGAGAGGTGAGTCGACGACAGGTAGGCGGCCACCGTACCGCGAGGGAATGAAGTCCTCATGGATGTACTCAGATAGCGCGTCGCGCAGCGCAAATTTCGCCTTTTCCGACTCCGTCCCAGTCACCGGCGCCCCGTCGTCTTCGCTCTCGTCGCTCTTGCTCGTTGCGCTGCTCGGTGACGCGTGGTTCAAGTCGCCACTGAGATCGCTTAGTGCGGCCTTGTTCGTGTGGGAGAGCAGAACGATTTTCTTCTGTGTCTGTGGGTCCAGCCACGGCCGGACGAGCTTGAAGAGCATGTTGAACACAAATCCGCCGTTGATGATGATCATGCGGTTCATATTCTCCGGGTAGAAGCTCTGCCCCATCAGAGAGAGAAGGCGGAAGAGTTTGAAGACCTTCTTGAATTTACTGGAAGCGATGTGTGACACCTTCACATTACCGACGTCAACAAGGCAGGTGGCGCCCCCGCCGTTGTCCCTAAACGTGTCTGTGGACGTCGGCGTCTCTCCGGCCTGCACGCGCAGGACCTCCCGGATAATATGTTGCTGGTTGTGATTCAGCAGGCGCGAGATACGGCGACCTTTCTCGAGTTCTCGCAGGTACAGTCGTGGGAGTAGGTTGCTGTAAGGTGGAGTGACAGAGTGGAAGTCGGGGCTGCGACAGTCATAGTGGCCCTCGACGTAGGGCCACCGTCTTTCGAGCATCGCCAGCTCTTTCGGGTTCGGCCGCTGGTAGAAGATAACATGACCACGCTTGTCCACCCCACAGTAGCACGCCGCCCAGCCGGCCTTCAGCAGCGGACGCGTGATCTTGACCTTCGCCGCGGAGGTGGTGTCTTTCATCTCCGCCATCACCTGCCCCACCAGTTCCTCGCCATCGAGACCGTTAAAGGTCGCTACCACCTCGTGGTCCCACAAGATCGTATCGAGGTTGTACTTCTCGCGGAAGCCGATGTAGTGCAGGATATCACTTGTAGCCAGGCTGACGTCCATGCGCCGGGCAATAAGAAAGCGGTAGATAAGATCGCAGTCTGACACCTTGTGGATGTCGGGGATCGGCAGGATCTGCTTGAGCTGACGCGGGTCGCGAATGGTCAAGCTCTCCGGGTACACTGGCGCCGCACTGCTGCCTTTCGACTTCCTCTGCTCCTCTGTAGGGTCCAGCTTGAAGGGAAGCGAGCCTTTGGTGTTGATATCCTCCTGATAGCGAAGAAGCTGCACGAACACATGGCGGTTGGCCGCCTTGTGCTCTTCCTTGATCTGCTCGAGCCCACAGCAGTGAGTCTGGTTCGCCAGATCCGTCTCGTACAGCTCCCGACACGCGTCAAGTGAGGACATGATGACGGCAAATGCCTGTGGTAAGAGAGGGAGGGTGGTGGGGTGGGGTGAAGGTGATGGGGAAAGAGAGGCAACCAGATGGCGTGGGCACGCAGAGCCTTACACGCCAACACCAAATCAGGGAAAACCAGCGAAGGAATAAAGCACCAAAAACAACGAGCGAGACGCTGCAAGCTGGATCGAGGCCGAGCGAGAGAGGGAGGAAGAGAGCGAGCAGGCCCCGTGAGTGCGCGTAGGGAGGAGTGTATGCGCGTGAAGCACAGAGAGGGAGAGAAGGGGGAGAGCACGGCCGCTAAAAAAGAGAAGAATGAGGATGTTCCAAATAGAGCGGCACAGAGACCACGAAAGGGAGGGAGAGGGAGAGGGAGGGAGGGACGGGGACACCACATACCCCGGACGGAGACCCGAAGCCAATGAACAACAAGGGGGGAGGGGGGATGAAAAGTGAAAAATAAAAGGGCCGAGCCGCTGCTATTTGGTTGTTGGGTTGCGCCGTTACTGAGGATGGCAGTGACGGGAGTAGCGGAGTGGAATGGCAGCAGTAGGCAGGCGTGGTGCGTGTATGTCTGTGGAGGTGCTCCTTTGCCAATTTCTCAGCATCCCTTGTCTCATGTCGTTGCGGGCAGACGTGTCGTGCAGAGTTGGGGGACTTCAAGCGGAGAGGGTGGGGTGGAGGGCAGGTGGAGGAACTGAATGGGTGGGGAGAAGAGAGAAGAGGAGAGGGGAGAAGAGGTGAGTTGAGGGGTGGAGAAGGAAATGAAGCAGGTCAAGCTGATGACAGAGAGGAGGGCGACGCGCTACCCCACTGTCCAGAAGCATGAAAGTGTGTGGAGTGGAAAGAGCAAGCAAGCAGGCAAGGGAGAAAGGGAGAGAGACCAGCCACTGCTCAAACACGCATAACACACATCAACGTGCGATGCGGCTCCCCATGTATGCCTCGATACCACAAGGACAGTGCACACACGCGCGTGTACGTGTGTAGAGGGGCGTATGCGCTGTCGTGCGTCTCTCTGTGCGACTGCCTGTCTGAGGGTGAGGAGGGGAAAGGGAGAGGGGAAGCAGGTCAGATATAGACGTCCAGGTTAATGGTGAGAGACAGCGATGAAAGATGAAACGATGTGAGAGAGTAAACGGGAAAAAATGAGGTGCTGCGCTTCATGAAGGAGTGAGGCCCGAGTGAGGCGGTAAAGGGGAGGAACGACGTGGGAGCCGATGCAAGAGAGCGAGAGAAGAGAGGCACTGCCTGTGTGTGTGCAGGGTCGTACGGCATATGGCGGGGTGGATGGGCGGGGAGGGTGAGAAAGCCGCGAGCGAGGGTGGTGGTGGTGGTAAGTAGTGGCGAAGTGAGATGAAGAGGGGGCGGGAGGCAACAGGGCCCTAACATACCCGACACCCATCTGCGTACACACGCGTGCCCATTAGATGCACGTCGCTGGTGGCATATTCTCGCACCCTTCCCTCCCGCACCATCATCATCATCAGCGCCCATTCGTGCATAAACGAGCCACAGTTCTCCCGCCAGCACATCGCATCGTTCAACACTTGCACACAGAAGCACGCACTCTGCTCCCTTTCTCCTTGCTCATAACAGGCCCCCGGTGTCCATTGGCGAGAGGGCGTCCCCACCGCCCTCGCCACTGAAGAGGAGGAGGTAGGCAATCACAAGGAAGGAGCAGCCCATCAGCATCGGCGTCACCACTACCTGCATCGCATTCACGTTCTCAGGGGTGAAGACGATGTCCTTGAGGAAGGTCATAAGGCTCATGACTCCGTTCATGGCAGGTGGACCGTGCTGTTGCACGAGGTCAGCCGCTGTCGCCGTTAGCTGCTGCATCACAATCTTCACCTGACAACCAGCCATCATCGACTGGTCGGCAATCCGGCTCAGTCGCTCCTGGCGACGCATCAAGAAGCTGCCGGTGCTCACAGCACCGGTGCTGCTACGGCGATACGCCAGCGTCTGTGGCGGCGCAGAGGAAATGTCGCGCGTGCGCGATGGCGCGTTGCCTTCCTCACCTGCGTCGGGCTTGGGGCTGCCGCCGAAACCCAAGAGGGACTGAAAGATCTGCGCCCCGAAGCTTCCCGACGGCGAAGTAGTTGTAAGAGCACCATCGGTTGCCGCCCCCTGAAGGTTGGGCAGCGAGAACATCTTTCGGCTACCGTTGCTGCTGGTGTTCCCATACCGTCCCACGCCGCTCACGGCACCCGAGGCATCCGTGACACTCGTAGAGTCTTCGGGGCTGCGGGCGTTGTCGGGAGCACCACTAGAGAGATGCAACGAGCTGCTGCAGTTCGGCTGCGCTGCATCATGCGAGGTAGTACCGTTGTCACCCGCTTCAGCGCTACTGCTGCTGCTGCTCGGGATGTGGTTCTCCGCGAAGGCCATGCCTCCGGCGGGGGGAAGGGACTCCAGTCTCGGTTGCGGCTGCACCGGTGAGTCGGAGAACTTTCGGTGCATCTGGTGGTAGATGCTGCTGAGCGACGACCAGCGGGACGAGGGAGAGGCCATCGCTGCCATCTCCGCTGCGGCAGGGTCAAGTGTTTCTGTGCGACCCACCTTGGAGCTTCCAGGGACGAGTAAACCCTGCTTCAAGTCCAGCAGCGTCCCGGTGTTGTCATTCTTGGGTGGCAGTGCGAGCGTTCCGTCTGCCAACGAGTTGCGGGAAGGCGGTGGCAGATTTAACTCCGAGTCCTCAAGGAGCGCCAGGCCACATCCCGCTTTGAAGTGAGGGCGCACGCCGCCCGTCTCGACGCGTTGGCTCCCACTCATAGGCGTGCTGCTGCCACGATAGTCCCCCAGTTCGGAGGAGTTCTCCATTGTGTGTTGCTGTGGTGAGGTAAGGGGGTTGTTAGAACGCAGCCACCGCAACTGCTGCCGCGACGACGGCGCATCGGTCGCGTTGCTGCCGTACTGCGGCTCAGGCTTCTCTGAAAAGCCGCGCATCTCTTGTGACGCGCGTGAGGAGGAGAGGGTTGACTGGGTGGCGGAGATCACACTGACGGAGGGCGCGTCGTTGGTGAATGGCTTCGGTGGCGGCTGCATTGCGGACTGCGGTTGCACCCGAAGCGGCAGTACGACCGTCCCAGCACCCTGGCGCTCCCCCTTGAACATTTTGCGCGCCTTCTTGCTGACCCAATTGCGCCGCGTCGCCGCGAAGGACGGCGGCAGTTCCACAACGACCTCCTTGTTGACCCTGCCGCCGCCAGCCCTGCCGTTGCTGTTGCCGCCGATCACCCATGAGTAATGGGCACTGCTACCGCCAATGCTGACTTGTGAGAGGGGCCGATGTACGACCTTTAGGGAAATGCTGCCGTAGTAGTACTGAAAGGCAGCGGCGGTGATGGGAGACGGCGCCATCATGTCAATCGCGGTCCCACCGCCGCCGCCATCGGTTCGCCACCGGACAAGCTCCCCGAGTATGGGCGGCAACACACGCCGAGCGCCAAGAGGCTGATGCGGCGACTGGACTGCATTATCACGCGTCTGTGTCCACCCTTGCTCGCGCCTCCGCTCCAGATCTGCGATAATGCGCACGAGTTTGTCCAGCCAAAGATAGTAAGCTTGCTGCTCCTTAAGCAGCCACTGGCGTGCCTCATCAACACACTTGTCCTCGTCCCCGAGCGGTGCGTAGTAAACGTAAAAGGTGGGGCGCTGTGACGACGAGACGGGCGGGAACCAGGGTTGCGCAAGGGGCTTGTCACCATACACCAGATCGGCCGTCTTGTCCGCCTCACCATTGCAGAGTGAAGGTGTGGCACCACTGCCAGCAGTGCCGACGGACGGAGGCACACTCAGCCTTCCAGAGTCCTCCCTGTTAGCGTTCGAGGGGACAAGGACGCTAGCTGCTGTAGAGTTAGTTGAGGTAGGCACTGTGTAGTCACGGCTGCCAAGTCGAGAGTTGCGTGCTGCGCTGCCAGATGGCGCCGGCCTGGGGACGCCCGTAGCGGTGGCAGCGGGCAGACGGGCATCCAGCGACTCCCGGGTGGCCAAGCTCTCCCGCATGATGCTCAGCGGCTGTTGTGACGCTGAGTGCTCATCGTCGTCCTCTGTGTTGCTAATATCTCGCTTCCCGACTGGTCGTCGGTTGTGCCGGCTGTTCCCGGGTGGTGCCTGGTCCACTGCACCACCCTTGCGGTCACCCTCGTCGTCAGGACCCCACGGCAGTGTCCGCTGACGTGATAGTTGCCGCCTCTGGTTCAGCTGGGCTGAGGGGGTGAATGAGCGCATGCTGCCGTCGCTGTTCTCGCCGCTGCTGCTTCTGCCGCTGGGGCTCTGGGGGAGGCCCCTGCCGCGATAGTCTGGGCCTTGGCGCCCTTGCTCATTACGAGAAGCCGCCCCGGCGTCTTTTCCACCGGGGCGGCGGGCTGTCAGGGGCAGGACGGAGCTCGACTCGTCCGTGTCAGAGGTGCCGTGCCTATCTTGGTGAAACTCACCCGTTACACCGCGCGCTCTCCTGAAGGAGGCGTCCGTCTCGTCGTCGTTGCCGCCGGCGTGCGCCGTGGCCGAGCCTTGGGAAGACAGGGGGCGCCACGAGCCTCGTCGTGTTGTATTTTCCGGTTGCGATAAAACTGTCGATGTCATCGGCACTTTTTTCCGGGGTACGGGCGCCATGAGCCGTTCCAGCACCGACGGAGTATCCACCTCGAGCAAGAAGGTGCGCCGCTCCCCAGGGAGTAAGACGCAGTCCGCCAGCTCTTCGCGCACCAGCAGCGGGCGATCATCATCGCCGCCCTTATTGTTGCTCTGCCTCAAGAGTGGCGAGGACGCTTGTGGTGCTGCTGCATTCACTGTCTCTGCAGCCGGCGACGCGACTGGCAGAAATCCCAAGCTTCTCCACGTCTCCTGTGACACGTCTTGGATGACCGGATCGACAGCTTTGAGACCCCACAGAGACGATGGACCGCGTTGATGCGTGTTGTTGCTCCCACGACTGCCACTAGCCCCGGCAATGGCGGCACTTCCAGAAGGTGACCCGCGCAGGGGCGAGGCCACCGACCTGGAGGAGAACAGTTGTTTGTGTTGCAGCCCACGGTGGTAGAAAAACTGCGGGTGCGATGCGCGCAGCGACACGATCAGTGAGCACGGATCATCTCGGTCGGGAACGTGGCGAGTGCGGTGCCCTTTGTTTCTGCTTTGCTGCGGTGGCTCGGACGGGTCCAGCGACGCCGCGCGCTGAGAACGCCCGCTGGTGTTGGTGAGCTCAACTTGTACTTTTCCCTCGGCCGTCAGGAACTGAGTGACTCGGAGGAGTGACATAGCGGCGCAAGAAGGGGGGAGGGGAGGGAAGGGGGCTACACACCGACGCCAACGACGAAAACACGCCCAGGACGACCACCGTCACACGTGAGCAGCGGGCGGGAGGAAGGGGGCGCGCCTCGTTGCTCGATAAGAGAGCTCGAGAGAAAGTGAGCGAAAGGGCGAAGAGAGACGGCAGCAAATGGCGAGGGGCACAGGCTGAAGACCACGAAGGAAGAGCAGCACCAACACCCCGAAGTTGCACGAGGGAGATCGAGGGGGAGAGGTGAGAGGGGGGGGGTGGTGATGGTGGTAGTGGTGGATATCGTCGACTCGAATACAGAAGGGAAGTCGAGGGCGACGACGGCACTAATAACGAAACGAGGAAGGGGAAGTAAAATGGAGGCAGTCAGCAAGCAAACACACCCACACAGTGACACACACCCACACACACACACACGGAGTCTCCAGAGTGGAGGGGAGGGAGAGGGCCAGGTGGACAGAGGTGTGTGTGTGTGTGTGTGTGCTCAGGTTCGACCAGAGGTTCCTGTCAGCGCGTACGTGTGGGAGAGAGGGACGGGAGGAGAAGAGCCGCACTTCAAAATAGAAGACGTAGCCAGAAAGCCAAACAACACCGACAGCACGTACAATGAGGGACGATGTGTGTGTGGGTGTGTGGGGGGTGGGGGGGGAGGCGGGTGATTAGAGAAGGAGTGGTGGGTGGGTGAGACCAGCACTGGAGACGGTGGTGGTGAAGACGGGAGGAGGGACGCGCGGCGGTACGGGAAGAAATGGAAAAATAAATAAAAAGGGAATACTGAAGAGGGAGAAGTCGATGTGCGTTGGGTTGTGCGGCGCACATGCGGCTACGTGTCAGGGTGCAGAGAGCCCCACGTAGCCGCAGCAGAGGCCTCCTCGTCCTGCTCCTTGTCTTACCAAGGACGCACACTGACACCTCTCTCCTTAAGTCCTACTGCAGCAGGCGCGCACAACAGAGGTAATAGGTGTGTGTGTGTGTGTGTGAATCGAGCGAGGAATAGGGGAGGGAGACGTGTGTCTGAGTGGCGGGTACGTGTACGCTTGACTTGATCGATGTGATATGGTGAGAAGAGCTGCGTTCATAAGTGCCGAGAGTGAGGGAGGGAGACAGAAGAGAATAAGTGTATTACAGGAGAACAGACACCACACACACACACACACATACGTGCACATGAGCCATCCGCGTGGATTTCTCCACCGTCTCACGCACGTGACGCGAGGGACATGTACACCTTTAAGCGTCTACTTGTTAATGTGCATCGCGCTCGTGCCTCTCCCCCTCGAAAAGAGGGAAACAAGACTGAAAGGGGGGAGGCGACGGGGTACTGCGCAGTGGGCTACACGTTTGCCACGCGAGAGGGCGAGTGGTGATGTCGATGATGGTGGTTGCGTTATGGTCATGCAGAGTAGATGGCAGAGAGCATCCATGCACCGAGTGCCGATGCATACACACGAACAGAGCACATCCAGAGCCAGTGCAGCCCTTCACTCTAAAACACGCGCTCTCGGCTCTGTGATAAGACGGCGCTTCCCCTTTCCTCCGCTTCTCTCACCTGGATCTTCTGCCCAATGGCAGCCTGCCGCAGCAGCGAGGCCCGTGTGTGCCGCGGCGCCACGTTCACCGTCCGAAGGAGAGAGGACAGGTGCGTACGTAGCTGCGTCGAGCCTGCCAAGCAGGACGCTGAAGCTGCAGAGATATCTGGAGGAGAGTAGTGGTGCGAGTCCCTCTGATCGTAGGCATGGATCGACCAGTGCGGCTGCAGAGACGGCGGGGGGGACAGCGATGTTCCAGCGGCTGAGCCGGTGGGCCTGCGCGGGGTTGTGTTGCTTGCTGGAGAGTGTAGTGACGGTGAAGACGCTCGCGGATCTGACGCCAGCGCGAACAAGGAAGAGGCAGCTGGACGGCGTCGACGCGAGGTCGACCTAACCACCGCACGCGCATCGCCCGGTACCCGCGACAGTAACTCCAGTTGAATGCGAAGTAAGGCATCCGTGTCGTGATGCCGCAGTTCCCATCGACGTCCACGCTGGTTCGCTGTCGGACCACTGAACAGCAGCCGCGCGCTGGCCTCATCGACAATAAGCGCTCCATCGACGCAGTTCCCGGCACGCGCACCAGCACGGCCGCTGCTGGGTTTGAAGGTGAGTAGGAGAGAGGCAAAGGCACTGCCTGGGGCCGATAACACAGCGATGGCTGGCGCTGCATCACCACTCTGGCTGCGCTCATTTGTGGCTCGGCTAAGGTATGCCCCTGCCATGTCGTTATTTTCTGTAGTGGCGAGTTCGTTGTTCAGCATTAGCCCTGGCGCCCTTGCATCCACACACGCCCTCTTCCCGCTCCACACTTCGTGACGGTGATTCTCCGCATCGTGCATCACCTGGTGAGTCGGCGAGCGGAGTTGCTGGGAGGCACCGCTGCGCAAATGCTTCAGTTTTTCCTCCGCGACAAGGCAGCGGCCTTCGAGCGCCGTCCGCTCAGCTCGCCACGACACAGCGTCCGCCACGTAGCGCCGCTGAAGCTCCTCCAGCTGCGCTTGCAGTGATTCCAATCCGCGCTGCTGCTGAGCATCGGGCACGGTTGGGCTGGGAGCGTGCGGACTTCTGGATTGATCGAAAGCGTCAGGGCAAATCGCGTGTCGCTTGCGTTCTGGGGAGAGGGTGGAGGATGGATGGCTGATATGAATGGCGTCTTCGCTACCCAATGCGGTGCAGCCGTCCTGCGGTGGCACCCTCGCGCCCGCCGCCCGACACAGTCGCTGGACCTCCGGTTGTCGGCTTCTCTCCGCTGTGATCAGGTTTGCGAGACGGTCGTCTGCGTCGCGCAAGGCAGCTTGAAGACGATCATGCTCTTCTTTGAGACTGTGTTCACGCTGCGCGTACTGCCGCAGTGTCTTGGCCATGTCGGCCATCTCCTTTTCTTGGTCCAGCAGCCGCTGATCCCGCTGCGCAATGGTGTGACGCAAGGCCGAAATCGTTTCCCACCACGGTTCACTCGCACCTGGCCGCTGATCATGTCGCGCGGCCGCTGTCGCTGACAGTTGCGAGGAGAGTGGCTCAAGTGCCTTCTCCCTCACCACTGCCGCCGCGAGCACATCGTAGTCACGCGAGTCCTCAACTTGGGTGGAAGAGAAGGACGAGCTGGAGAGACGGTGGGAGGCGGCGGCACCAATGCCAACCTCATCTTGCGCTTCCTCTACCTGAGACAGACGATGGGAGGGATGATGGCGGTGGCGACGGCCACGATGTGGCGACGAGGATGGTGGCACTGCCCTATTGTGGATGTGCTGTTGCTGTTGCTGCTCTAAGCTGGCGCTGCTGTTTCGTGTGCGGCGACGGCGGTGGCGGTGGCGTTGATGCTTCTCCTGCTGCACATTGTTGCTCACAGCGTCATCAGCGTCTGTCTCTGGCACCACCACCACCGCCACCTCTGCATTACCAGGACGATGTCTAAGCGGTTTCTTTTTCGCCATAGCCGCACACGCTGTTGGGAAGAGCAGAGCGTAGAGATGCCGGTTGAACTTGGCGGCGAAGAAATGCACCCACTCTGCGCGGGTGGCGCGCAGCTCTGTGCGCAGCAGCAGCGGTGCGTGTAGCTGGTGCGCGTAGCTCTTGCCGCTGTCGCCACTCACGCGCCAAGGGGCAAAACGAAAAGAGCGCGCTTCTTCTTGCTCTTGATGGAAAGCATCGTGCTCCACTGTGGAGAAGGCCTCTGCCGTCGCTGCGGCGCGGCGCGCCACGCCGTCTCGCTGACAGTGCAGAAAGCCGAAGTACGTGTACGCCTTGCCTGTTGCGAGCTCGGACGTCACGGCTGCAGTCGTCGCGACGTGCACGGCTTCCATAGAGCCGCAGTGCTGCAGTGGGTAGTTGCCTCGTCCTGGGCGAGCCGAGGGTCTCGCGTGGCCGTTGCTGCTGCCCCATTCCCTCTCGTCTTGCTCCATGCCGACGTTGTCGAATGCCGCTACTGCGGCAGCAGAGAAGTCCGGCACAAGGTAGGCGAGCGATGCGTACGGAACGGACATGAGAAGGCGCTCGGTGGCGAAGTTAGCGTAGTCACACTCGGTGGGGTACACGCATACGCTGCTATTGTCTGCGACAACGAAGCAGCGGCGCCACACGCCACGAAGCGACCTTACCACCGTCGGAGGCCTCCGACGCTCCCCAAATCGTCTGTGAGAGCGCCGAAACAGGGATGAGAGCCCTCCTCTCTTTCTGCGTTCGTGCTGCCGCCGACACCGCATCGCAGCGCTGTCCGCACTGAAACTTGGTCGCTCCGTGCCACTGCCGTCGTTGTCCTTTAGGTCATTGTCATCAGAGGACGATAGGGAGGTGCCTGCCACATCGTCCTCCACATGGCTGTCGTCACCGCCGCTGAACCACACCCAAAGCATTCCGCTCAACGGGCCATCGTCGTCGTCGCCTCGATGAGGCGGATACCACACAGAGGGCAGTCCGTCGACGTCGTGGGGTGGTGACTCGCGCAGTAGCTGCGGTGAGGGGAGTTTATTCGGTGCGGTTGCCGCAGCCTCGCTGAGCCGCAGCGCCTCGGCCGCTCCCTGCACCGCTGCCACCAACCGAGTCTCCAGCGCCGGCCACGGGGTCGATCCGCGCAGATACAGCGCGGCGGAGCACCGATTCGGATGTTGATGTTCTGTGCGCTTTTCGTCAGACGCGCCTGCTTGTCCACCGCGTTGCCAATGCGCCCGCTGCTCCGCTGCCGTTGTCCACCTCGCGTAGTGCTGTGCCGCGTACTGCCAAGACCTCTTTGCAATTGCATTGACGTCATCATCACCACTCCCCTCCACCGTCGCAGCCGCGAGCAGTGTGTACGTCATGAGCAGCGAGCAGCGGAGGAGAAGGACTTCCTTAGCGAGCGCAAGTGCATTGGTCAACGGCCCCGGCACTTTGCTGTTTACCGAGGGTTCTGCGGCTGCGGTCTGTCTCGGTCGCTGCTGCACTGACATCCCACCGTGTGCGTATGCGATCTGTGGCGGTGCGTCCTGCAGCAAAGTGGCTCTCTGGCGGTCATACCTTTCGGGGCTGGACAAGTGACCACAACGGTGCAGGTATGAGGTCCAAGCCGCTTGCATGGCACGGGTGTGCAGGGCAGCGCCGCGCTGCCGCTGCAACTCGGCGCCTGCGAGCGAAGCCTTAAAAGCGGCCCTGCTTTCCAAGGATGCCACCGACCGTGCGTTCGACGGCCACCGTCCGCTGCACGAGTAATCCACCTCAGCCGCGTCAGGCAGCACGCTGTCGCTGCCATTGCTGCTCCTTGCGGAGTTGCATGCGCGGTCATTTGCTCGTCGCGGCGTCGCTTTCTCGAGGACGACAAGCGCGGGCACGTAGTGCTGGGGATTGTGCTGCCGGTGATGTCGCATGCTCTTCTCATTTCGCTGCGTCACACTGTGCGCTTGTGCGCTGTCCCTTCCGAGTACTGAGCTCATACTTCCACACGTTTCTCGATGGATGAACGAAGTCTCTGCCGCCGAGTCATCCATCACCTCAGCAAACGCCTCTTTGCCTGCGTCTTGTGGCAGCAATTGTGCAGCCTGGCGTGCATGTCTGCTTGTGCGGTGAGCAGCGCTGCCTCCATGGTCTCTGTTGCCCTCATCTTTGTCGAGTTCAGCATCATCCTGCGCACTCTCGTAATGCACTCCAGAAGTGCTCCAGCGGCGCTTCGCTGAGCGTGTCCTACGGCCCTCCTGACGACTGGAGCGGGGCTGCGACGCCGAGCTGGGAAAGGATGGTGACGCAGTGCGCATCGCCTGCGTGGTTGAAGCGGCCGTGGCTGCTCCTGGGTCTGTGTGCCGTTGTTGAGAGTTGGATGTCGTGGGTGTCGTAGGCAACACTGTTTGCTGCAGCTTCCGTGCAGAGGCGGTGTCAGGGTCATGCGTGAGGCGGTCGTTCGGCGACAGCTTGAACAACTTGCCTGCATCTATGAGCGTCTGTGGCGAGGCCAACTGAGCGGTGCACCGAGAATGACCTCCATCGCCGCGGCTGCCGCTGCCGTCGGTGCTGCGAGAGCTGGAGGAGAAGGAGGAGCTGCTGCTGCTGTATGCCACAACACCGGCGCTCCGAAAAGATAGACCTGCGTGTCGGTGGCGGCCAACACGGCTTCTGCGGTGGCGTGGCGCTCTTCCCCCAGCACCGTTGCCGTCGTTGGAAGGTGGTGCGTTGCCCTCTACCGTTCTCGATGCTCGCGTCTCTTGCTCCTTCGAGCGCTGCTGCTGCTCCTGCTGCTGCGGGGGTCGGCCGTGGGTCCACGAGGGTAAGACCTGCTCCCGCCCCAGATGCGGTGTTGGCAGGCTTTCCTGCGCACACCACCTCTCTTTCGGAGACCTGAGCATGAGGAAATACTAGGACTCACACGCATGCACACGCACACATGTTTGTCTCACACTGGTGCCCGTTGGTGTGCTGGGCAGAGGGAGGGGGATGGTACTGTCTTGGTAGCGGTTACTGCGGATGTCCCGAGTCTATGAAGGGGCGAGGAGAACAGCCGCTGGTACGTGCGGCGGGTTGGGGAGCCCACTCGCAAGAACGAAATGTGACTCGGCTGGCTGCTGCGAGGGACGTCTATGAATGTGCATTCCTCCTGCTCACGTAGAAGCGTGTGCGCCCGCGTTCTCCTATGAAACCGAGAGAGAGTGTGCTGAGTGAGTGCTGAGTGTGCTGAGTGAGTGCTGAGTGAGTGTGTATTTGGGGCCGTGTTGTGAAAGCGCTCCGAGTCCCGAGAGGGAGGGAAAGAGGGGGGAGAAAAGAGCGTGCGGACGAGCTAACATGTTCTATCCGAGTCCCACGCCGTCCCGCTGTACCGGGAGGGGAGGGGGGCTGATCGAGCGGGTGACCAGGTTCGACATCGAGAGAGAGAGAGCGAGAGAGAGAGAGACAGACAGACAGAGCCATTGAATGTGACAACACAGAGGACAAGGAGGATTTCATTGGGGGGGGGGTAGGGTAGGGGAGGAGGATGGTCCGCTGAGGAAGTTACACACCAACGTGCAACAGTAGCAACGAGTAGCCGTGAAAGGGACCTATAAGAGAAAGGCGGTAGTGGTGGTGGTGGTGGTGGTGGTGTTGATGGCACAAGTGGCTCTCTCACACGCACACACATGAGAGAGAGAGAGAGAGAGATCGCAGCATCTGAAGACAGAAGAGATGAGCGAGGGAGGGCGAGAGGGAGAGGAGAAAGAGAGGTGAAGGGGCTAATGAAACATCGCGCGAGAAGCGGCTGTGCACATGTTCACAAGCGGCGACAGGCACAGAGATATCCACACACCTGCAGAGAGGTGGACAGAAGGGGAGGGGGAGGCGCGCAAGAGAGAGAGAGAAGTTCGTGAAAGGAAAAAGCTGAAACGGACCTGAAGAGCCAGAGAAGGTACGAGAGCGAGGCGGCCCGGTGGAGCTCTGCTGGGCCGGTGCTGTACACCTGCATACATGCACACTTCCGCAGAGTTCCGCCAACATTGTGAGAGCCAGCGAAGTAGCTACTCACGAGTGTGAGAATCAAGGGAGAGACCCGCGCGGTGCACTTCGCTGCCCGTGATGCCTACTTCGGTGCATAGTCGTAGCCGAAGAGCAACGCGTGTTCGTCGTCTTCGGGCTTGCGATAGGTGCCCATCTGGCGACGGCGCACCCGGAGGTGCGGCGAAAATGAAGCCTCTGATGACGACACCGACGTTCTGCCGGTAGCGCCGACAGCCCACCCCACAGCCTGTGCGGCGGTGGCCGGTCCGCTCGGGTAGCGCTGCTGCAACGTGTGGCTTCTGCAGCGAGCCTGAAGGTATTCGTGTGTGGTAGAGCGCGCGTAGCGAGCAAAGGAGTTGTTGCCTGAGTTACCAGTATCCTTCGCTGTCTCTTCCGGTGTTGCCGTGGAGGTGCTGTGCTGGGGAGACGAGGATGATGCCGTTGTCACTCCCGAGTCGCACACAGAGGATGGAGGTGGTCTCTTGTACAGGATACTATACAGTTCTGGGTTGTTTTCGGGGTTTACATATGCCTCATGCCGCGCCGCATCACGGGCGCGGGTCTGCTGCACCGCTTGTAGAGCCTTTTTTTCTCGGTTGCGCTGTGGGTCGTACGTCGTACCCCACATTTCGCGAATCGCCTCTTCGCGCCGCACCTGATTGGCCCAGCAGAGCGAGGAGGCTTGAGAGCTCTTCATCCCCATAGCGACTGTAGTGGCCGGTGCATGCGAGCGAGCGTACAGCTCCGGATCGATGGAGTACATCAACGCATTCTTCTTGAGAGGCATCGTTCACGTAGGTGGGGGTGTATGGATGTGCGGCACGGGAGTTCGACGGTGCGTAGGTGGAGAGAGAGAGAGAGAAAGAGGAACGTGCCGGAAGCACAACTTTCACTTGGATTGCGGTATCTGAGACTTCTGGGCGTACGTGTCCGGGGGGGGGGAGGGGGCGGGGAGGAGTTGCGATGATGTGGACAGGGCCTCGTTGCTTGAGTGGGGCCAGCATGAAGAGAGGCAGAAGGAGGCGGTAGTGAAGAAGGAGATAGAGAAGAGCACTGAACATATACAATGCAGAAGCACAGTCACTCGGCCCACGCGCACGTACCATACCCACAGGAAGAGAGTGAGAGGGGTAGTAGTAAGGGGGAGGGGAGTGCCGCCACCATCACGAGTGAGGCATCCCCTCCTCCCCACATAGAGAGGAACACGGGTTGGGAGAACCTTATACGGCCTACGCTGAGATGAAGAGTGTTGCTCGACTGGGTAGAGAGAGAAGGAGGGTGAATGGGATGAGCAGAGTGCGATGCACATTGCTGGCGCTCCTGATAGACGCACGCGGCTCTCCGTCATCCTCTTCAAAGTGGACTTCTTGTCGGGGGCAGACCGCGACTCGCTTACGGCGACGGGAGTAACATCTCTGGGACACTCGACAAGCAGAGCACCGACATCTCTTATGTGGGAGAGAAGCGCAGGCACGCGTCATGCCGCTCAACAGACAAGGGCCGCGATGAGCTTGTGCACCGCGGCGGGTGCGCTTACGCTGCTTTGTGTGTGTGTGGGGGGAGGGGGGGGGCGGCCTTCAATTTCCTCCCCCCCACTCTTTCAGAGCCGGCGGTGGTGGAAGGGGGCGGCGGGGCCTCGCCAGACACACCAAGCTGTGCGGTGTAGCCGTCTGGATGAAAGAGGATTGGCGTGTGTGAAAGGGGAAGTGTGGGGCACGCAGTCCCACTCATCTGCGCTCAACCTGCCCCCTCACACAGTCCTCACTCGGACTCGTCCCTGCCGCATCGTTGTCCGCTTCCTTTCCTACGAACGTAATCGTCCATGTGCCGCCTTGTCCGATCATCGCTCGAAAATGTATGGACCATTTTTGGCGACCCACTCGCACCTCGCACGGCTGTCCTTTACACCCCCTCCCTCCCTCCCTCCTCCACGCACACCTGCACAGGCAAAAGCAACACGTAATGATGGGCCAGAATGACAGCGGTACGCATGGCTTAGCGCATCACAGGCGCTTTGGCGCCCGTCTCAGCGCCCATGTCTCACCCATCCACACAACAGCTATGCAGTCACGCGCACCCTCGGCCTTCTCTCACCACCGCTCCTGCGACTTCCACTGCTGCGCACTTTCTGGCATTCTTACCTTCACCTGGTGCCCAAGCGCATCCTCTCGCACGGGCGCCCAGCCGGAGTAGCTCATTACCTGGTAGCGCAGCACCACCTCCACGGTGTTGCCGCCGAGAGAAATATCGTCAAAGGCGTCCACATAATACTTGAAGGATTCATTCAACACGAGTCGCTTGTCGATGTGGTCAATGTGAAGGGAGGGGTGATCGTGGTCGTTACTGCGGAGTGTCTCCTCAAACGCGGCGAGCTGCTGCCGCTCTGCGTCCGTCAACATCTGCGTCGCGTCGGCTGGGGCCCTGGCTGCCGCCGCCGTTCTCTCGCTGCCGCTTCCCGGCAGCGCAGCACTCCGCTCTTGGCGACGCAGCTCCGCTAACCGCGCCAACTGCGCCGACAGCGAGACCGGGCGCAGCACCGCATCGAGCAAGACGACGTCGTTCTGAGACGCCGTCTTTGATGAGAAGCGCGCGACAAAGGATGCGTAGATGGCCTTCGTGTTCCAGTCCCAGCAGGGGGAAAAGTCCACTGAGCCCGACAGGTACAGCACAACACGATCGATCGTACGAATGCCGAGTTTGAAGCCTTGCGGCACGTGCTGACGCTGCCACGCCTTGCGCTTGCGATCTTCCTCGCTGTCCTCAGGGCAATCTGCCGTGTCCACGATCACAATGTTTGACGGAAGTTGCTTTTCCGAGGTCCTGTGTCCATCGCTGCCGCTGCTGCCGGGGCGGTAGTAGGTAGATGCGTCCGGCACTTCCGGAGACAGCAGTGTCGGCCTGCGCACGTGGTACAGTGGTGTGGAGCTTGTCACACGCACGTTCGAGACGACCGGCTGCGGGTGTAGCACCAGGTCTCGAAAAATCGTCGAGGCGGCCGTGATGATTGCCGTGAGAATTAAGGCCGACACGGTCGAGGTTAAAATATCGCAGAAGCGATGACGCATCGACTGCATGGCCATTTTGAGCGCGTGCAAAAACGTGCAAAAATGTTGTGCTGTCCGTCGTGCTTTACTATTTCTGCTCTTCAGCCCTTAAACATACACCCCAGCTACACGCACGCGAGCGGGCAGACCTCCTCAGTCTCTTCTCTTTCCAAAGCACAGAGGGAAGAGAGAGAGAGAGAGCGAGGAAAGAATTTGTGGGCGCTAGGGAGTATGAGTGAGGCAGGAGAGGTGGAGTGTGATGGGGGTGGCGTGGAGACGAAGAGAGACAACAGAAAGAGAGGCAGGTGTGCCTCCAGAGGCGCAGGCACAGGCAGAGACACACAGGGACGACGTGTCCACAGCAGCTTTTTCTCACTTCCTCTTTCGGCTTCGTTTCCTGTTGAGGGGTACAAGGCACAACCGTTTCCACACATAAAACGTGAGGCTATCGGCCACAAAGGAGAGAGGGCGGGAGATGAGCCACACACGTCCGAGAGAGAGAAAGAGAGGAAGAGAGGGTGGACTGGTGGATATTATTTTTGTGGTCCGCCTGCTGTCTCCTGCACACTGCTACGATGTACGAGTGCCGCAAGCGCGTTGGCGTGCCTTAGGCGTGATGCTTATTGGGCAAGGAGGAGGGAGGAGGCTGACACGCTTAGACACGGGGAGAGAGGGAGGCAGCCAAAGATTGAGAGAGGCAGAGAGGTCGTGTGAAGGTGCTCGCGCGGGGAGGAGGAAGGGGGGGGGGCGCATTGTGTAGCTCCCTTCCTCTTCGAAAGAACAAAGCATTCGTGTCTCTGTTACTCCCTTTCTCCCCGCTGTCGAACACAGGCCCACACGGCAGCAGAGCTGCACCACTTGTATACGCTGCCTCTTCTCTCTGCTCCCAAAGTATCGTCCGCGCTCAACAGCTCAGCTGACCTGAGCTGACCGAGAGCGCACAGTAGCACAGCGTATAACCGCACCACACAACTACAGTTTTGGCTGAGAAATGGTACCCATGCTGTTGCACTGCCTTTCAGCTTCATTTTTTAAACGTGCGCAGACGTAGACGGAAAGAGGGAGAGAGGGCGGGAGTGATAAACTGCTCAGCTGCGGCTGGAACTGCGAAAGGGGAAGACAAGGACGCTCTGGT
Organism: Leishmania panamensis; assembly: GCF_000755165.1. Taxonomy (NCBI): domain Eukaryota; phylum Euglenozoa; class Kinetoplastea; order Trypanosomatida; family Trypanosomatidae; genus Leishmania; species Leishmania panamensis. Next base: position 219,607 of record NC_025860.1, on the reverse strand, counting down.
GTTGGTGGTGGTGAGAGAGAGGGGGGGGGACATGGCGTCAGAGAGGGAGAGGGACAATTGGGTTCCCTCTCCCTTACCCTACACGGAGACACCGACACAGACGCAGACGCTTCTTTTTCGTCTCACGCACACACACGTGTGTGCGCCCCCCCTCCACCTCATTTCTGTCTCGCTCTCTGCGACCATATAAAAAAAGCCGTGCGCGCGTCACTCCTCACCTTCTCTCTTGTGAGCAAAGACAAGAAAAAAGAGCGAAAGAAGGAGAAGAAGAGAGCGCATCAACGCTAGGCGAGTTGCCAGGACGACACACCTCATAATTGTGCGCGCGCTTGTGTGCTTCTCTTCGACGGGAGGGAGGGGGGGGGGCGAGGCTTAGTGACGGTAGTTCGTTGGCCAAAAGGGAATCCAACGCACCAGCGCAATGAAGCTGCTGCTGCTGCTGCTGCTACCATGCGCCTCTTCACCAAATCTGAAGCACACCACGACAACCGCCCACAAATTCCACAACGTTACCGACACACACATATACAACACATCAGGGGAGGTCAACCTCCTCACTCTGCCACAGACCCCATTGCCCGGTGCAAAGCAGCCGTGGACACACGCGTTATGGCAATGCATCGCCTCTGCCTCAAAGTCCTGCCCACCCCCGCCCCGCAGGTCGCCTCACAGCTGCTCCCCCTGTGCCGGCCACCACCTGGTGCATTCCCCTCGGGGTGGCCCACGTTCCCACACCAGTGGGGCAGCGGGGGTCGGTTGAGGTGCGTAGGAGCCGCGCCGATGCATCGCCCATCGCATGGGTGGCACAAACGGGCTCACTGTCGCTGCTCGCTCTGACGCAGTGCCGCCCAGGTCCTGACCGCCGGCATCAGCAGCGGTACATTGCCCTGAACTCCCCACGTCGCAGGCACTTGGTCCCGTCAGCACTGGAGGGGCAGTTCAGTATTGGCAGGGATAGGGGGGAGGAGGGGGGCTGCTTGATCCCCCCTTCACAGAGAGTGAAGGTGCGTACGGGGCCCTGGGATACCACGCCCACTGAGGTGCGTTCTCCGCCGTCCGGTCATCAGGGCAGGTTGGACGTACCCGAAGAGCAGCAGAAAGAAACGAAAGGGGTCCGCCTACGTGCAGAGGTATGCAGCCATCACCGACAGCACCGCCACCGTCAGCCGCTGCGTCACCGACATAGCCGGCGAAGGGGCGCTGTTTCCGTTCGTATCGGGGTTAAAGAGGCATTCGTGGCTTATGTACGTAAAGACGCGGCTCTGGCCAGATGATGCAGCGCTACCAGTGCCGTCACTGCTGCTTAGGTGATCTTCAATACGTCCGTTGCAGCAAACCTTAGCGGCGCCGCGCAGGTCAAGCATGCAGTGGTACTCGCCTGTTAGAGGTAGGTCCAGTAAGTTCGAGCCGCAGGCTACCTTGCCTGCAGTCACGGACTCGTTACTGTTGCCGTTGAGGGGAGCAGCGGTGTACAGGCAGCACATGTGTGGCACGTTCTCGTTAATGTATGCATCAGTGTACATGCTGAGGTTGGGGTTCTGGCAGAAGGCGCGGACAATGGGTGCGAACATCGACATTACCGTGCACGCTGTCGAGGTCGTGTCGTCGCACATTGATGCCGGCGGCAAGTCAGTGTCCTGACTCACCTCCTCCAAGCTCGAGCTGTCGAGGGGCGGGACGGCAGGGGCTTCTGTTGTGGTTGTCCCTGCCTGACAGCACATCAGCGACGCACCACCGTCCTGCGTCTCTGGGTACCACAGGTTCGTACTGGAGCTGCTTCGAGAGGTCCCCTCCGAATAATTGGCGCACATGGCCGCGGTGTCACACGAAAAGGAGGTTATGTCAAGGCACTTGCCGAGGTTCGTCTCATTCCTGTTCTTGCAGCAGCGCTTGCGCGTAATGCAGAGGTCTCTGACAGGGCAGTCCGTGGTGGTTATCATGTAGGGGAAATAGTCGGCGTAGGCTGAGCATCCCAACAAGGCACGTGGGTCAGTCTGGTACGACACGTCGGCGGCCCGGGTGAGGGCCGCCGCCGTGAGGAGCGAGAAGACTCCTAGCAGGAGCGACCCAAGTCGCATCGGAACTGGTCGTGCCACTGAAGTGGAAGAAGTCATCGCAATTGATTGAGTCCTCACACCGTGTGCGTGTATTTTACTTCTCTCTGTCTCTGTCTCTCTCTCACTCTCCTCGCGTGTTAGTCGTGAAACGACCAGCACGTAGCGCAGAAAAAAACCGAAGGGGTACGAGGCCGAGCCCACCCTCACATGCAAAAGTCGAAGCGCGAGGAGGAGGGTGGAGGGGGATGGAGGGGTGGAGGGGCGGTGGTGGTGGTGGTGGTGAGCAGAGGGAGGGAAGACAATGTATACATAGACAGTATAAAATAAGCAGGAGAGAGAGAGACAGATAGACAGAGAGAGAGAGGGAGAGGGGAAGAAGTCGGGGAAAACTCGAAGAGTTGATGCATGCGCTGCCAGGCAGCTCTACACACTCAAAGCAGAAGATAAGAGGAGAGGGGAGGAGGCGCGGAGGTCTGAAATGGGCACTCACACAAACGCACGCGAGGAGGAGGGGAATGGGAGGATGAACAATGAAAACAAACGAGGAAGAAAGAGGACGCGTACTGACAAGGAGAGAGAGGAAGGATGAGAGAGCACACAGGGGCGCAGAGGAAATGCACAGAGGTGCACGCGACGATAGAGAATGCTGATCAAAATTGCAGAGAGAGAGGGAGAGGGGGGGGGGGAGAAGGCGGAGGGTGAGATGTTGAAGTAGTGTGGGTGAAGATGAGTATTATCAGTGAGAATAAGAAGAAGCTAAGGAATAGAGAAAGGCAAGAGATGTACACATACACACACCCTCACACTCTCACACATGCACACATACACTCACACGGAGATGCGCTAGGGCTCCCACAGGCAGGAGGGAAAGAGAGGCAGAGAGAGAGAGAGGTATACTGCACGTTCGCTAACACGCGACCAAGACGCAGAAAAATGTGCTTCAGTTAACCTTGAAGCGAAGACGGAAGGGGAAGAAGACGTATCGGCAGTCGGCAGCGTAGTGGTCAGAGGGCCGCTTTTCGCGCTGCGAGCGGCTACTTTTTCACTTGACCGATGAGTAGGCGGGTTGTGGTGTATCACGAACTGTGGGCTAGTAAAGGCCGTGGCAGCAGCAGCAGCAGCAGCAGCAGAAGCTGCCTCGGGAAGCAACAGGGAGGTGACTGGTGGCGGTCGTGTAATCATCACTTGCGGGTCCGATGGAAACGGTCAGTGGAGGGGTTAATGGACATAAGGGCGGTAGAGATGGTGCCGGTGAGAGCGGGTGTGGCGCGCAGGGATGAAGAATGGGCAGGCAGAGCGAAGGGCGAAGGGGGAGGGAGGGAGGGAGGGAGAAGGAGAACGGAAGAGGGGTGAGGAAGCGTTGAAGAGTAGCTTGGCGAGTGAGCGAGAAAGCTATAGAGGAGAAGTGGTCAACATCAGAGAAGGAGGCCGACTGAGGTGTGCGCTATGTCGTTGTTGCGGCGCCATGGACATTCATGCCGCAACGTGAAAGTAAAGAAGCAGCACGCACCTTCCTTCGTCTCCCGCTTGTTTTGTGTTTCTTCTGCCTGTCCTCTTCACCGTCATGGCGAGCGACCCACTTGGCGTGAAGTCGATGCTGCTGGTATGACGGTGCTGGGGGCTCCACCGCACCAGCAGGGAGAGGGGCAGGCAAGGAGAAACAGTCTGAAACAGAGAGCCGTGAGCCGAGGACACACGGGAGCACAAGCCACAGATCCATAAAGCACATCACTAACACCAACATCACGCCATGACCGTTGTGGCAGCCGGCAACATGTGATATTGAAAAGGGCAGAGAGCAGCGCACAGACGACTGCTGTCAGAGCGAGAGGGAGGAGGAGACCTGTGCATCACCTCATTCGTGGCGCCCTTTCTTACGACATTGTCGACGGTGTTGCGTCTGCGTTGGCTATAGTCCACAAAACACGCTGCGCCTGCAACTCCTTCTCCATCAGGTCCGACAGCGCACAAACGCGCCTCTTCAACGCCGTGTTCTCCCTGTGTAAGATGCTCTCACCGCTAGTGCTCGTTGGCACAGCCAGCGCCATGTCCGCGGCTGCTACAGTGCTCCGCTCGACCAGCACAACATGTTGGTAGGCGTGCCGCAGCACCGCTGCCAGCTGCTTCGCGGAGACCTCCACTGCCGGCTGGGTGCTCTTCGGCTCCACTTCCTGCGGTACCTCGTCACATGCCTGGCACACCCACTCGTACAAAGACCGCGAGAAGGACTTCGGCGACTGAGACGACCACAATGGAAGTGGCGCAGCGCACGCCTTTCCCTCCTCCCCACAACCGGCACTGACAATCGTTTTATCTTCGGTGGCCTGTCGATAGGATGCCGCCCGCGCCGCTGCTGCTGCTGCGTTGTTGAGTCCACTGCGCATACCTTTGACGGTAAAGGCGGTACTTGTCTCGCCATCACTGTTGCAGCCGCGGCTTGCCCCTTTCAGAGTCTCCTCAGCTGCCCGTCGCCAGTGGCGTATTTCCTCGTTGGCGCGCTGCAACTCTGTCTTGTACGCCGCAACGAGCTCATCATCGGTGCTGCTCTTCTCTAGAATTGTGTCCACATAGCTGCGCAGCGTATGAAGCTCCGACTTCATTGTCTTCACCCGCGCCTGCAGGGCGGACGATTTCATTCGCTCTTCGTTAAGTTCGTGCTGTTGCTGCTCAAGGTTAGCGCTGAGCTCGCGCTGCTGCGCCGCCCGCTGGTGCTGCATGGCGCTTAGCCTATCGCGCGCGTAGCTGTCGACGTCGCGACGTGGCCGACGCACCTGTGAGGTGGTGGTGGTTGCGATCGATCGAGCCTCAGTCGCGGGGTCAGCATCCACGCCTAGGAAAGCGCGGACGGAGGCAGGCAGCGCGAGCGGGTCCATCAGTGTATCCACGCCATCCTCGCCGCGACCACTGCCGCTCTGCGCCACGACCATCTTCAACTCCCGTTGTACATCCTTGAGCTTACATTTCAGGAGGACAATCTCCTCCGCACGACCGCGCCAGCCACCCGCGTCCGTGCCGGAGGGCGACTTACAACCGACACCTGCTGGCGTTGACCCACCGCTGCTCGAGGCGGCAGCCGCACGGCGCAAGAGGTCGTCCACTTCCCTTGTGTCATCACGTAGTCCGACTTCGCGTTGAATGAGGGAGCGCAGAGTGGCGTTCTCCCGCTGCACCTCAGCCATGGCGAGCTCCTTCTGGTGCAGCTGATCGTACACGCGCGCGATAGCAGTGGACGATGCTGCCGCTACCCCCCCACCACTTCCACCGTTGGTCTTGTTGCCACTATTGCTGCTACCGCCGTCGTCCAGGCCAGTCGCTCCTGCCGGCAACTTTGAGCTGGACTTTACTCCTCGAGTGCCAAGCGAGGAGACTGTGACGGCGGAGGCTAGTCGCTGCGTCTTCTCCTGCTCCGCCTGCAGCGCCTTCTGTGCGGCGGCTAGCTGTTGCTGCACGGTGCCAAGCTGCACTGTGAGGTCCTTGTTTTTTCTGATCAAGAGAAGGTACTTGCCTTCCAAAGCTTCACCGAACACGCCTCTCGCAGCAGGACCAGTGTCTCCCCTGGTGCTGCTGCGACAGCCCTCCATGTCGCTGGGAGTGACCTTATGCGGGTCATCGCGCAATTGCTGAACTTCAGCCTTATAGGCAGTGAGGAGCACCTCAGGCGAGGCGGTCGTGGAGGGAGAGGTGTGGGACGACGCGAAGGACATGTGGCCCTTGGGTCGACAGCGTCCAAACTGCTCTCCGACCTCTCCCCTCCACCCAGACGTAGGCGCACACGCACGAAACGTGGGAAAAACAACGTTGCCGCCAACTGCGCCGGGGCTGGGCTCCTCTCCTCACCTGCGTGAGGTCCAGCCCTCCAATAGAGAGCTACGAGCGAGAAAAAGCTGCCCTGGTTGACACAGGGTGGGTGGGGGGTGGTGCACCTGTGCGTGCATGGCGTGTGTGTGCGCGCGGAGGATGAGGGAGGAAGGGAGGGGGGAGGGGGGATGGAGATGGTCAAGTTGGAGACAGGCAGAGAGAGAGAGCGAAAGAAGAGGGGAGATGCAAGAGGAGGCGGCATTAACACAGGCGAGGGTGAGTCAGCGAAGCGTGTTAGGGGGAGGGGGCGAGCAGCTCCGTTTTGCATTTTTTCTCGCCTTTCACGCGCAAACCAGCAAAACACCCGAAGACCAAAGGCGTCAAGTCGTTCCTCGTGAAGTGCAGGCGCCCATGTAATAGGCCGGCTGAGGATTGAACGAGGGAGAAGCGCAAAACCCTCCTCACGCACGCAGTTCTCCGCCAGGCTTGCTTTCTCCCTTCTCCGCAGCTTTTCGCCTCGCTCTGCTGTTGCGCTTTCCGTTTTGGCGGTCTAGTCCCTGAGGCGTCAGAGTCCCCAATGCGTTCGGTCTATGTTCTCGTCCAAGGTGAGACCCCATATGCCTGGGCGTAGGTGCGGAGCTCCGCAGAGGAAGCTATGCGAAGGGCTGAGTGGGTGAGTCAGTGCTGGGGTAGGGTGAGAAGGGAATGAGAGTAGAGGCGATCACCTGCACTTTTCTCAGTCACGCTTGCCATGCTTCGCACAGCGCTTTCATCCACCCTGCATACCGTGTGGAGGACACAAGGGAAATACTCAGCTGGCGAATTTCGTCCGCCGCGTTTGCATCCGTCGTCGGCATTTCATGCACGTCGTCGCCGTCTGTCACGGCCGCAGCTGCGTGCGCCGGTTTCACAGCTGCTGTTGTCGTTCTGCTCTCCAAGAAGAGGTCGTCCTCTTTTGCCAGCAGGGCAAGCAGTGTCCAACTGGTGCTAGAGCGTGGTGACCCACGAAAAGCTGCTGGCAACCATGATGTGGAAAGGGGGTCTCGGGAACATGGGATGTATCCGAGGAGGTTCTGCCACGGCGGGCGGGTAAGCTGAGTTGGTGAGAGGGAGGTGTTGCACTCCTCAGGGCACGCCCACGCGCGACTTGCATATTCTACGGAACCTAGCAAGACATCGTCCCAGAAGGGCGTCAAGTGCAGTGCCTCCCATGCTGTACGCGTGGCGCTGACGTGCAGCGGCGGCGGCTCTGCTACACCCGCCTCCTTCCCCATCCCTGCCGAGTGCGGCAGCGGCTGTCCTGTCAACATAATCACGAGCACGTCACACAGCACAGCAGGCGGCGCGTGGGTGTAGTCGTGCAGCAGGTCATCAATGATGCTAGCGACTGCGTAGAGGCACTGGACAACGCAGAGGAGCGGCTGTGGCCAATGCGGCTGCTTCTGACCGTCCGGGGCCCTGTTGAGGGTCGCCTCCGTGGCCGTTGACGACGACGCGTGGAGCTGCAACAGCGCTCGTACGAGGGCAATGAAGAAGGCACCGATCCCAAATTGTGCTTCTATGGACAGCGGTGATGGCCACGGGGGTACTGTGGAGGCCGTGATGGGAGGGGAGGTGGCAGAGTAGGAGCCGCGTCCAGTATCACTAGCGAGACGAGCTGCACGAGACGAGGTCGTCGTCGGAGCAGCGCCAACACTGAATGCTCGCAGGGGTTCACTCAGTTGCGGTGGCGCTGATGCACTTGTGCATGCGCTGGAGGCTGGCATGAATGCCCCGGCTGTCGCGGTTGCCGTTGGTCCCAGCGTGCCCACTCGGTCTGCCGAGTGACTGAGAGGTGACAGGATGCCGTCAGTGCGGGTACGAATGCTGTTGTGGTGACCACTACCTCTTTCTGCTGCCGCCTCCATGGATTGAACACGACTGGCGGCGGCGCCGCCTCTGTGTGCACGATGCGCCTCCAGTAACAGCCCCGTGATCGCTTGCAGAGCGTCGCACCAAAGGTCTCGGGAGGAAGGAGAGGTAGCGGCGGGAGCGGCGATTCCACCGCCCCGACACGAGAGGACACTCGCGTCCACCGCCTTTGTGCTGTCGACGGTTGGTGCTGCGAACTGCAGCAACGCCGCTGCAATGGCTCGGCACCCAACGTAGGAAACGGCAACCAGAAGTGCCTCGGTGAGGTTGCACATGGCCGCCGCTGCTTTATCGCAGCAGTCCTCCACACCGCTGTAGGTATCGACTGCCGCAGCCGGTACCGCCGCAGCAGCGTCACCACCGTTCCCGTCGTCAACGCTCGCATCCATTCCCAGCGGCCCGACCGGTGCTGCTGCGATGGCGCAGTCCCACAGTGAGTGGCCACGGGTAAAGTGCAGTGCATCAGCGGCACCAGCGCGCGGAACAGCGTGCCCACCAGCTGTGCCAACCGCAAGGGCTCCTGACACCTTGCTGACAGACACCGTTACAGTGCACGCCGCCGAGTCGTGGCGCTGCAGCATCTGTGTTGCGCACCCCTGCTCGCCGCCCCAGCGAGCCTCCAGCACGCCGAGACGCAACTCCTGCATTGTGCGTCCGCCCAACTTCGCCTGCTGGAAGAAGTGCGGCTGCGTCTGTAGTAGATGCATCAGGGCGAAGCAACTAGCGAGGAGGGACACGGGGTCGAGTCGGCGCAGGACACCGCCCGCAGACGGCAAGGATGGCCATGCGACACTATTCATGTCGCCGTGATTGGCGGTGCTGCTGAAAGGAGTCAGCAAAGATGATGCAGTAGTAGAGTGCGTTCTTGGTGCTGTAGCGCGGCTGCCTTGACGGCCCTCTGTGCCAGCCTGCACACTCGGCAGCACTCGCCCGTTTGCTGGGAGGCGCAACTGCTGGATCAGTCCTCTCAGGTGCCACTGCGCCAGTGCCCCCACTGCACCGGTTGATTCACCGCCTCCGTTGGTGCTATCCACTGTCATAGATACGCCAGCGATACTGTTGGCGGTACTTCTACTGTGCCCGCTGCTGCCCACACTTACACCGCTTGCCATTGCCGCTGGCGCCTCGTGGCGCCTGCTGAAACCGAAGTCAAGAAGGCTCAGTGACCGGGTGGTAACTCGCCTTGCCAACGGTGGAGAGGCTAAGCCGCTGATGGCAGTAGCAGCAGTGTTGTGCGAAAACTCTGCTTCTGCCGAGTGACTACTTCGCAGCGGTTTACCAAGCAGCACCGCGAGTCGTGACGCCGCCGTCGCTGCCGAGGATGGTCTGAGGCACAGCAAGCAGCAGGCCATCAGGGTGGCCAGCGCTGGTGTCCAATCCTGCGGTACACGCGACGGTAGCTCCCAAAGGCGCTCCATTGACTGAGCAGGCGCGTAGTAGTCGCTGTTGCCGCCCATGAATTGTTCAGCATCTTCGGTGCCCTCGTCAGCCGCCGCTGGCATACCCTCACTTGCATGCGTGATGGGCGGCGCATTATGAACGTGGGACACGTGGCGCAAGCTGTTTGTGCGCGGGGTGTAGCGAAGAAGTGCAGGTGCACGCCCAAGGGACGGGGCGGATGACACTGGAGACCTCGGCGGTGGGGGTGACAGCGTGGGGATCCCTGTATCGGCTGCTGCTCTGGTTGCGGGGCTAGCTAGAGAGGGAGGCGGCACACCATGCGCGAATAGCGCAGTCTCTGCTTTCATGGAATGAGCGCACCACCGTCCTTGGCCCTTCTCATGCTGGGCTGCAGCATCATCGCTATCCTCGTCATCCTCAGACCAAAGCGTCTCTCCTAGCTGCGCGGGCTTCGTTGCAGTAGCGGCAGGGGGAGCATCACTAGGTGGCTGTCGATAGTTTTGAGAGTTTTTGTCAGCTTCACTGTTGCTGATAGGGCTCTTGTCGTCAGCGACCACATTGCCAGAGGGAGGAAACGAGACCGCATTTGTGTGCGGTACCGCCAACATGGTCGCCGTCGCCGTCGCTGTCGTCGCGGTGCAGAGCTCAGCCATGCGCTGCTCGCGTCGGTGCAGCTGAGTGCGCAGTTGATAGGAGGTCACGCTGCACAGAGCCACGAGCATCCCAGGCGGTTGCCAGAGGACCCCGGGATGCTGTCGGTGCTGCTGTCGCAGAACTCGGTGAACGGCGCGCTCGGCTGCGGCGAGCAAGCGATGCTGCTGGCACTGCTCCTCCTCCAGACGCTCACCAAGGAGGAGGACGTAGCGATGGTGAAGCTCCGTTGTCGACACTGCGGAAGCCGGAAGGGTGCGGAGAGGATCGCGAGAGCTGTTGTTGTGACGCCGACCGAGGAAGAAACTGGTCACATCGCGTAGCACTTCCACTGTACGACTACTACCACAGGTGAAGCACGATGGTACCGATTGGCTCTGCTCACCAACGCGGCTGCCCTCGTGCTGCTGTGGTGACAGAGTGTCGTGGGGACAGATGTCGCTGCATGTCTCCTCGCCTATGACGCACATAATTTCCGCAAGCGCGATCACCTCCGCGGTGGCGATGGTGAACAGCGCGCGGTCTTCTCGATGCGGTGAAGCCGCATCACTTGCGCGGATGCCACCATCGGGCTCCAGGTGCTCGGGGCCACTCGAGGCGCTCATACCAGCTCCCCTCCACAGTTCTTTCCGCCACAAGAGGTCTGACGAACGTCGCCCATCCGCCACTGGCGTGCCGCCTTGGAGGGGTATACCTGCCGCACTCATCCACACCCCGGCTATCTCCAGCGTCCACCGCGCCTCCATCAAGTCGTCCTCGTCCACCAGAGCGGCATCTGAAGGCGGCGACAGTGCTGCTGCTGTTGCAGTACCGGTCCGTCGACTCACGTGGGAGAGAGACGCCACAAGCGTAGCCGACAAGAGACGAGTCGCGCGCAGCCACTGCTTGACCTCACTGCAGCACAGATGGTGATGGACTGGTCGTTGAATGCGCGTTTGGCCTTCTTCCACCTCGGCAGTGCCCTCGGCGTCAACACGACGACCACACGAGCACTCCTGTAGTGATTCCACAATGGCGCTCACCGCGGCACAGGTAGCACGCCGTCGCTGCATGAATAGAGGTACGTACAGTGACAACAACCGCTGAAGTGCGGCACGACAGCATCGCTGCTGCCCCAGCGATAATACTGCCGCGGATGTATTAGTCTTGACGGAGCTGGCGTCGTCCCCTCGCTTCGACGTCGAGAGGCCTGTGACGTGACTATCGCCACCGTCGCTGCTCTCCCCACTCACGTGCTGCAGTAGCGCGACAAGTAGAAGCGGAAGGAAAGACGCATGCAAGGCGTCCACGCGGGCCACTCCCTGTGAGGAGTACAACACCGCCGGCAGCAGCAGCTGCAGCCCGCCATCTGCTCGTTGCGGAGAGGTACAGGAACTTCCCGACTCAGACAGTGCTGGCGTCCACGGGTGCGCTGTCAGGGATGAGAACGGTCGCTTTCGCGCGGGCTGCTGTGTCAGCGTCAAGACCGAAGGGGCTGCCGGCTGCACTGCTGCTGCGCTACTAATGTTCTTAACACTCGTGGCAGAGCCGCAGTCGCTATCGAAAAGCCGCTTCAGCACGGCAGCCACGAGGAGGCGCTCCAGGTGATACGCCTGCATCGTGGAGTCGCTCTCAGTGGAGCCCTGGAAGCTGGCGCGCGGAGTGTTGAGTGTGTGGTTCAGCCAGCTAGACGGCGCTGTCGCGGCAGTCACCAGCTGTTGACTCACTGTCGGGGATACGTCAAGGAGGTCTGCCAACGCGAAGCAGCGGAGGAGGTGGCGCTGCTGCTGCTGCTGCTGTTGCCATTGGTGTTGCGCGGGAACGGCATTATCGTTGTGTGTAGCAGCCGTGGGTGGTGACGACGACGTGGGCGTCGATGTGTCAGAGGCCGCAGCCTCCGTACCCGTCATTTTCGCGGACGCACGCACGCGCGTGCGCTGCCCAGGCAGCGATGAAGCTGCTGAGGTGCCAGTACTAGCGAAACCAACGCCAGAGAGAACACACCCCGAAAGCAACCGGCCCACCCAACAGGCCAGTTGTGGCAACGGTGGTGATTTTGTAGTAGGCCGCACTACACGGCGCTGCGTCGTCTTAGGTCGAGAGCGGAAACGCGAAGAGGAGCGAAGAGGAAGGGTGTGAGGGATTCATCAGCAGGAGGGGGTGGGGAAGGAAGGCGGAGCAAGGAGTCTGGGGAAAGGATGACCGCACGCTGGAAAGAAGCACCCCGGCTCCTATAGAGGAGTGTGCGTGAGTGAGAGTAGACGAGTGTGTTCGGTACGCACGTGTGTGCACCTCCCAAAGAGGCTGTGGAGAAGGCGTAGGGAGAGAAGGCGTGTGAGGGGGAGGGGTAGAGCCACACAGAGCCCTGTTGTCTGTGCTTGCCCATGAGCACCGACGCCACTATCGGCAGACTCCAGAGACACCAAGAGAAACCCTCGACACTTCCGTCAGCAGAGAGAGAGGGAAAGATGACGAAGGACATGACACGGCACCCCAAGCACCATCAATGGGGGGGGGTATTGTCGCGTATGCGTGTCGGTGCGTCGACTGGCAGCGGCCTCGGCGCCCCGTCAAGACAAAGCGATCCATCATTCTTCGGCCCACGTGGAGAGCGCAAGAAAAGGCGCATCGTCGTTGGAATGCCTGTGGCTCACCAAACGCAGGCGCTCGAGGAGGCAGTCATGACGTTGGTTGTTGTGGGTGGCTGAGCACAGGCGTGAGGGGGGGGGAGGGGACATCATTGGTAACGGAAAACGAAAGGGTAATGGTGGTGGGTGGAGGGAAAGGGGCTACTGCACAGAGGAGATGAAGGGGTGTGGGGTAGGTATGAGAGCTACGCACACAGTCGCTAACACCGGAGGCAGCGGGGGGAGGAGGACGAGAGGCTCTGACACGCGGAGAGCGCGCGCGCGAATGTGCGAGTGGCGTCACCTCCACCCAAAGAGGATGTGGCGGCGGAAAGGACCACACCCGTGTACATACATAAGTGAGGAAAGGAAAGCAAGTGAACGAAGCCAAGCGATAACACGACACCAAACGCGAGAAGGGACGGGAGCGAACCACATTGACAGAGAGAGAAAGTGGGGGCGTCTCGCTCAGATAGACCCACTCGGTACAACACATAGGGAGAGCACACGCACACACACACACACACATGCACATGTATATCCATGTACGTGTGTGTGTGCAGCATTAAGGCTGTCCGCGCGGCGCTTTCCTCCCCTTTCTCCGTTACTTTTCCTTTCGGCTCGACATCATGTCCCTCACGAAGCTAAAGATGATTTGCTGAGAGAGGGGAGAGGGGAGCTTGGAGAGGCTGGCAGGAAGAGGGAGGAGGGGGGATCGGGAGTAGTGCCTTCAGAGAGCTGCTGGATGTGCAGGCAATGACGCACTACTAGAGGCGTAGCAGCGACAACGGAACAGTGAAGGTGGTTGTGTGGGCGTCGCTGCGTGTATTGGTGATCCTGTCGGAGGCACTTCTACACAAAACTGAGGGGAAGTGACGATGGAAAGGATGGCGCGTAGAGATGCAGAACGGATGCCCCCTTTCTCGCTGTCACACGCACGACGCCTCTCCTCGCTCGCTTACGCCACCTCCTCCTTGGTGCGTCGCTGCTGCATCTGACGCTTGCGCGCCTTCTGTTGTTCCCGCTCCACAATCGCCATCGACATCATCTTCAGCTCCTGCCGGTCGTGGATTTCGTTTTCAGGGTAGTCATCCACCAAGGACACTGCAGCCACAGCTGCGGCGGATGCACCAGAGGCCGCCACGCCAGCTGCCTGTGTATCGCTATCAACGCTCCCGTGATGCCGCGTCGTCGGCGAGGGGCCATCACCCTGTGCACCCATAGAGGCCTGTGACAGGGAAGCTCCACCAACGTGCGAAGGCGACATGCGCGCGGGGGATGCTGAGGAGGTCTGTTGCTGCCGCTGAACGCGCTGTGCTTCCAGCACCTCGGGGACTCGCACATTAGTCCCAGGAATGAGGAACTTGGCCGTGCTCATCGACCGCACGACGGCGTCCAGTTCTTCGGGAGATAGTTCCTCCAGCATCAGATGCAGCTTGGCACCACAGTTGCGCAGCAGATCGTTCGTCAGACTGGTCTGAGTGGCGAGTCGCTGATTCTGATGCTGCTGCGGTGCGGCAGAGACGTCCGTTGCTGCGTTCGCCGCAACAGGCAGTGCGGCGGAGATGGACAGCTTTTCGGCCAGGTACTGCACACCAAGATCCACCTCCCGGAGAAGCTGGGCGAGCCCGTTGTGCTTCTCTTCCGCCTCCTCGAGCTCGTCCTGCCGCTGGTGCAGGTGCTGGCGGAACTCTTCCAGAACGAGATGACGCTCGTGACACCGGTCCGCGAGAAGGCCGTAGTCGACCGCCTCGGCACCGCCGACCTCCGCCGCGGCGTTTCTGCTGCTGTTGCCCTCGCCGTCCTTGCCATCGGCCCCGCATGTCTCGACGTTCTCATTATCTGCACCGCCACGTATGTCGCGAGCCGCCCGCATCACACGCGCGGACACAAGCGCGTGGCCGGCGCGGTGGTTCACCTCCTCCCACTCCGACTGCAGTGCCGACTTTTCATTGTCGAGCTGCTGCATGCTGACCTCGAGTTCTGCCGCTGTGGCCTGCAGCTGCACATGATGAGCCGACCGCTCGCGCAGCTTTGCGAGGACATCCGAGACGTTCGTGCCCATTGTCACATCACGCAGGCGGAGATACGCCGTCTTCTGCGCCTGCAGCTGCTCCACCTCATCCGGGCTGAGCGATGCGGCTGACGCGGCGCGGCTGTGGTGTCCGCGGCGCCGGGCGGAGCTGCCGGCGACGCCGTCCGCGCTCTGCAGGATGCGCGCATGTCGCTCCTCCTGCTGGGTAAGCTTTAGTAGTATTGCCTCGTGTTTCTTCGCCAGCTGCTGCCGCTTCGACTCGATGAAGGCGCGGCGCTCGTCGAGGTCCTTGCGCTGCCTCTGCCTTTCTGCGGCGAGCTGCGCCTTCAGGTCTGACACCTCGGCCTTTGCCGCGTCTCGCGCCTTGGCTGCACTTTTCCAGACCGCCACCAGCTCGCCCAGCTCTTTGTTGGCGCACTGCAGCGCCTGCTCTGTGGACGAGACCTGTGTGTTGAAGCCGGCCTGCTCCAGCTGCAGCCGCTCCAGCAGCGTCTCGTACGTGCGCCGAATGGTTTGCACCTCATTGTGCTTCACAAGGCACTTGTCCAGGCGGTTCTCGAGGGCGCGAATTTTATGCGCGATGGTGGAGTTCTCCTCCAGAACGCCGTTACCCTCCTGCTGGATGAAGTGATTCTCCTCGGTGGTTCGCTCGATCTCCTTGAGTAACTCGGCATTCTTGCCCTTCACGGCGTTGATGCTGCGCTTCAGCACGCACATTTTGTTGTGCAGAAGGTCCTCCTCCTTGGCGTAGTGGTCCTCCACACTGATGTTGCGCTGGCCGCGGATGGTCTGCTGCAGCACCAAGCGCAGCTCCTTGTTTTCGCGTCGGAGCATGGTGAGCTGCTCGTTGTTGCGGCGCACCTCGGCTTGCACCACCTCCAGCTGGTTGCGTTGCCCTACATCGAGCACGGACTGGCGCGTCTTGGAGATCTGCTCCACAGCATTGGCGTTCAAGGTCATCACAGCACACAAGGAGGACGGAAGCAGAAGAGGTGTCCGTGAGGTGTGACACGCAGAGCGCGTGCAGATGAAAAAGCGGAGGGGAATTGGGGGATGGCGCTCGCCAGGAAGACAAACGCACTGCGTGCACGACAGGCACAAAGACGTGGACAGCCACGCACACGCTCTCGCGTGGTGAGGGGGCACCTGTGCAGACTTGGGAAAAGAGGGACTAAGGGGAGTGGAGGGAGTTAGCACCGTGTGCAGAGGATGGGAGGGAGGGGGTGAGTGAGTGGGTGGGCGGGTGGGTGGGGGCCGAGATCTACAGAGCTGTGGAGAGGCAATTGGTGCTACGAAGATCTCGCTGAGGGCGGCGGTGGTGGTGGTGGTGAGAACGAAGGCGTGCGTGACGGGCTTTGGGGCTGGGGGGGGGGGCAAGAGAAGAGAAGCGGAAAAAGAGCGAGCGAAGTGGCGAGAGGCCAAAGCGGCGGGGAGCTTCACTACTCACTGGCGCTCCGTTCGTTGGTGCGCACGTGTGTACGGCCACGGGTGCAGACGTTTCATGAGAGACAAAGCGAAGGAAGGAGGAGTTGGCACCAAGAGAGAACGTATGGATGCGGTGAGATACAGAGAGAAAGAGGGATTCAGAGGTTCAGGCAGCCGATGTGCTTGTGATGTTGGGTGAGCACAACACATCTGTGTCGAGGATAGTCTGTGGATTGCAGAAACTTACACCCACACTAATGCGCCTGCAGAGAGGTGGGCAAAGCACTCACCGTACACACAGGTGGGGGAGGGCGGCAAAGTCCCAGATTCCACCCAAGACGGTGAGCGAGGGCGGGTGAGGGAAGGAAGAGAGGAAACGGCAAGGGCACCCCTGGTGCTGAGATGCGACCGGCTGAGGGACACACGCACATACACACTCGGACTACATTCAGAGGCAGAAAGAGAAAAGCCGCGGCACACCGCACCGTGCATCAGTGATTCTCCACCACAGCGAGGCACCATCACCATGATGCACAATGCCGCAAGTCCTCTACACGACGCCACCTCCGCCCCCCGTTTCAACGGCCACAACACAGTCTCACTGGCAGCCATGCTAGAGAGGCATGGTTGATATTGCATGTTCCTCGGCGATGACTCCCGTTGTTGTAGTCTTCTTGTAGGAAGCTGTACGAGCGGCACCGTTGCCTCCTGCCTGACGAGTAAAGTACACACCTTCCCTGCTCTTGTCTCCTCTCCGGTAAGCGTCAAAGTCGCATCCCCTCGACGTGCACGTTGCCCGCTGCAGTCGCGTCGTCCTGCGGCGCCACCATCGCCGCTGCTGCACGCCGTGTCTCACGTCCGACGGCGTCACCCCACTTGGCGGTCACGGCTGCTTGCCAGACGTGCAGCAGCTCTTCAGGAGAGGCAAATGGCTCATCGCCGTCCCACCGCACGTCCACGACGAGTGGATTCACGTACCGTCTCATGGGGCCGCCGTGCCCAGACACGTTGGTGGCGGTTGCCGCCTCCGCAGCTGTGTGGTTCCCGAAGCACACCGCAGAAAGCGCCTCCACCCACGAGCACTGGCAATATGCGTTGATGCCTGCGCTGGCGTTGCTCCTTTTAAGGGGGGCGTCGCTCAGCGAGCTCTTCGCATGCCTCGCCGCCATGCGTGATGCCACCACTGCAGCGCCGGACCAGCCGAGCACAAGCGCGCTGCGGGCACGATGCAGGAGCTCCAGTACCATGTTGGGTAACAACAGTTCCACCACGAGGGCTGAAAAAGTCTGCTGCGGCTTCAGGTGCATTGCGAAGGGGGGAGGGGTGCTGCCGGCACCAGCGGGGCTCGGGGACTTCGCTATGGAGACGGTTGACGGCGGCTGCATGCTGGCAGAGGACGGGGAGGGAGAAGAGTAGCTCTCCGCATCTTGAGGCAGGTCGTGGAAGAAGGCGTACAAGCTCCACTTCACACTCACAGACCTAGTCGACGCCGACATGCCTCTTCCATCGTCGCACACGTCGATGTTGCCACCCTTGTACTGCGCGTCCACGTGGCTGTCGGCTGGTGGTGTAGCTGGGAAGGCCAAGGACGGTGCCGACGCCGTTGTAGCTATCATCGACGGTGGCGATGCGGATTGCCCTCTTCTGAGGGACGGGTGGTGTCGCACGCCAGAGGCGTAGATGACCTCATCCCAGAGCTCAGGAGAGATGACCAGGAACAACCAATACAGGTACACAAGCGCCACGCTCAGCACCACCTTGAGCTCAATGCCCGGCAGTACAACATAAGGCCACCACAACTGTGCGTTGATGGCGAAGCAGTCTTGCATCTCCCCGACTGCCATTGCTAGTTGCTCCAGCTTGGGGGAGGTCCACCGCCGGATCGACGTCTCGCGCCGCGCCGCCGAGGTGCTGACATGCATCATGGAGTCCCACCACGCCCGCGCTGCGTTTTTCATGGGCGACGCGACCGTCTCCCAGAATTCCATCCACGCACGCCACCACTTCACCGACATCGACGTCCCCTCAATGGCTACCGGAACAGCAGCCCCCAACGCCTCACGCAGCGAAGCGATGTTCGTGACCAGCACGAGCGGCGCCATCACCACCATACGCACCACCTGCAGCACAAAGCTGACGGTGCTGAGGACGGTCGTTGCCAGAGTCCACAGCGTGTCGAAGGCGATCACAAAGGGGAGCTTCAGCAGCGCCAGCAAGAGCTGCACGACAGGCAGAGAGAAGAGCTGCGCGAGGTAAAACTGGGAGACAAAGGAGCTGAGGCTGCTGAAGATGGTGACAAGGACGGAGATCAGGTACGTGATGAGGACGGAGATGCGAATGGTAAAGCGCTCCTCCATCCACCGAGTGATGGGATCCAGTGTATGCTCCATGAACCGCTTCAGCTGCGGTAGGTGCTTGTACAAGTCATACAGCCCGACGGCTAGTGAGAGCAGCGGCCAGAGGTTGGTGAAGCACGAGTAGAGCAGGCGGAACAGACGACGGTATGGCAGACCGGTAGAGCTGTAGAAGATAGACCATGCTGGCATGCCGACCTCGACCATGGAGAGGAGCCGCTTCTGCTCCGCCACGCTCACTGTGTATGGGTGCGTGCCCGGCTCCGGTACCAGCAGCTCGCGCAGAATGGTGTTGAAGACGGGGTCAGCTGTGTACACACTGACGACTACCTCGCCGTGCGAGGACGTCAGGCGCGGCCGCACTGGCGACCGGCAGCATAGCTGCGGCTGCGAGTTGAGACCAGGGCGAGGGGCCGCAGATGCTGAAACGGCGGTGGTGCGGGCAGCTGCAGGGCTGCAGGGAAGAAACAGCGGAGACCTGGCGGCGTTGCTGCTGAGACTCAGTTGGCCACTGTTGCGCGCACCACTGCGGCTGATGCTTCGCTCCTCATGGCCCTGCGGGGCGATGCTCCTCATGTGTTCTGCAAAGCTGTTCTCTGGTGGGCTGCACGGGTCACTCGGAAGCGGGTGCTGGAAAGGCCGGCAGTGGAAGTTCTTAGGTGCCGCCGTCGGCGAGGTGGCGGTAGAGGTTGATGGCATGGACGAGTCGTTGTCGTTGATGCTTCTCATGCTCTTGACGTTGCGCAGTGCATCTGACAGACTCAATGACTGTGGCGGCGGCAACGCTGCTTGGTATGGGAGGGTGGGCGTGCTGTGTGGCTGCCACGGATGGTGTCGATGCAGCCCGAGCGGAGGTCCGGAGAGACCCACACCGGTGGCGGTGCTGTCGCGCGCTACCTCGCTGCCCTTGCCACCCCACAGGGTATCCCTTGTGCTGTCTGGAGCGGCACTGCTGCGCCGAGGCCTTTGCACTCCGCGGCAGCCATCGACGCGACAAACGTGCGAATCTGCTCTAGTCAGTGGCGACCCCCGAGAGGTAGACGAGAGCAAGTTTGGCTCGTCGGAATCCTCGTGCACGAGCGTCTCTCCAAGCGATGGGAACGGCACTGTGTGGACGCTCGTGCAGTGACCCGCACTTCCGCCCCTGGTCGCCGACTGGTGGCTGTCGTGCCGCCGCCGCTCCCACTGCTGTTCCTGCCGCTGGTAGCACGGGGCTGCCGGGTGTGGACGCGGGATCTGACTCGCCACCCCGGTAGCCCACTGCTCCTCCATGAGCTCCATCGCATCTTCGCATTGGTAGTACGCCAAGGCGTCGCTGAGCAAGGGGAAGAAATACGTGTGCGCCGCTTTGGCTTCAATGGAAAGTCGATGCGAGGTGAGCCGAGATGCGTAGTCCATCGCCGTCACATCGGCGTGGGCGACTACCACGACCTCGACGCCGACAGTGGCCGGCGTGGTGCTCGCCGCCCCGGACGAGGGCGCAGCCGACGCTGCAGGAATGAGCGACAGCAGCGGCTGCCCCGGCGTGACCGGCGAGGTCATCATGCTTGCCGCGGACGCTGTGCCTGTGCTGTGTGACCACACGTAGCTGTTGTAGATGCCGCTGTCAGCCCTGGACACACTGCTGATGCGTTGCAGTTCAGCTGGGGTGGGACTGCGCTGCGTGTCGAAGGCGAGCGGGAGGACCAGTGAAAGTCCGGTGCTCGGGGTGGCGAAGGTACTGGAGTTGCGAGCTGAGGCGATGGGATGTAAGGCATTCTGCGCCGTTGCGTGCTCGCTACCGGGCGATGAGAACGCAATCCTTACCGATTGCGGCGACAAACTCGTGAAGGAAGAGACGGTGCCCATTACGGTTGCAGAAGGGCTTTGCGAGAGCTGCCGCGCCGAGAGCGTCGGCGACATGCTGTGCGGCGGGGTTCCCTCACGCAGACCACCGTTGCCCACCGTTGCTATCCGCGCATATTGAAGGGATTGACGTAGACATCGGGTTGAGCCCCGGATGTGTGGTGAACGCCGGAAAGCGCCCTCACTGCAGAACTTGCTGCCACTGGTGTTGCCCTCGATGATGCCATCGTCATCGTCATCGTCGTCGTCGTCGTCCTTGCTCAGGTCGCTGAGGATGTCCCCGCTCGGTGTGGCTGCATCAGAGACGGAGAGGGAGTCATCGACGTTCACCTGGGTAATGCGACTGAACGCACATGCCGACTTGGTGTTGTAGGTAAACCACGGTGCTTCTCCAAAGACGCGTGCGTGGAGCATCTGCAGCAGGTTAGTGGGCTTATTCCACCCCCAGCGAGATATTTTCGTGGTTGCCGTGCAGGTGCTGCCGTGCGATGCCATACGCTCTTTTCTGCTGCCACCGCTGCTTGGCATGTCGAGTGTGGATTCAGTAGCGACACCGCCTTCGCTTCCACCGACCGACGGAGATGCCCCAGTGATGCTGCTCGGTCCGCGCCGCCGGCGCTGCTCTGCTGCTGCGGCTGTATCGCTCTCGAGCACTGCCTCTTCGCGATTCACCACAGGCGTGACGAGAAAAACAAATCGGTCGCGTGGCTTTGCTGTGTGCAGCCAGCGCACCGTGTGGCCTGCCACCTCGCCTCCACGCAAGCGACGGTGATTGAAGTAGTCGCGCCCACCCGCTGTCGTGGACCATCCGGCGATGCTGAGGTAGTGCAGCAGCACGGGTGCGATCACGTCTGTTCCCATAGGAAAGAATACGCTGTCATGCGTCGGGATCACTTGCGGCACACATGGAGGTGCGTCATCGACACTGCCACCGCCACAGCAGTCTACGCTGTGGAGGCGCCGGCGCAGGGGTGACGACGGCTGCGGTTGTAGGTGCTGTAGTGAATGCTCTCTGTGTCTAACAGAGAGAGGCGCTGCTGTCGTGGCTGTCCCTACGCGGGGTGCAGCCTTCGTAGACGTGGCAGGTGGGTCAGGCAGGGGCACTGAAGCTGAGTGCGCGTGGCCATTCGCGTCCACGGGCATGTGTGATGACAGTCGCTGCTGTTCAGGCAGTCGCGCAGGGCACCCAAGGTCCATCAGAGATGGCGAAGAGGGGCAGAGGGGATGCGAGAGAGAGCGTGGCGGCGAGAGTGGCGGCAGCTGCTGTTGCGCTGCCACCCCTGTTGCGAGCTTCAGCGTATGATTGGCCTCCGGTGCACTAATCCGCGCTGGCTTCGACTCGCCCGCGGCGACAAGTGTTGCCTGTGCCTTAGCTGGTGCTCCAGATGCGTTGGCATCGGAGTAAAGTCCAGCGGGGGAAGAGGTGGAAGAAGATGGCGCTACACAGGCCTTGTCAAGTGCGCCGGCTTCTGTCGGGGAGGCGGTGGCGAAGTGAGTCTCTGTTACCGTTGCTGGTCGCCCACTGAAGCTGAGCTTCCGTGGCCTTTGCCGCGTCGACTGACTGGACTTCCGCGGGGCAGCGGCACCGTTGCCTCGCCGTTCCACATCGCCGTCCTCTTCCGGGTCCTCGACTTCTCCAATCTCCTCCACGACCTCCACCGTGTCGCTGCGGCAAGCTGGGCGATATTTCGGCGGCGCCGTGAGGTCCAGTGGAGTTGGGCTGCGCAAAGACGGCGAGGGCGAGCGCGTGTGCTGTGCTGCAGACTGCGAAATGGATGTGGAAGGAGAAACTGGGCATGCGACTGCTGGCGTACACAGAGTCGAGGAGGACGATGTCAGTCGCTGGTCCTTCACGACTCTCTGCAACGAAGGAGTTCTGAGGGCGAGGATGCGGGGAAGCGTGACCTCCAGCGCTGACGGTGGTACTGGTTGGTAGACGTGCTGCTGCTGCTGTTGCAGCTCTGTAGCTGCCGTCAAGACCAGCGGAGGTGAGTTGCATGTGGGGGACAACTGAGCAGAAGGGGGGCTGCGTGACGGCAGTGCGGCGGTGCGGTGTGCGTGTTGGTAATGCGGTACCCCTGCGGCACCCATGGTGTCGGAAGAGGACTGCATGTCCGTGATAGGGAGCGTGCTCAGCTGCTGTCGCTGCAGCACCTCTGCGCCGTCGTGGCCATCGTCTCGGGACCCACTGCCCCTGCGGTGTCCCTTCGCCAACGCAGAGGTCAGCGAGCCAGGATGAGTCTGCGGGTGTGCAGGCCACACCTCTACCAGTACGCACGGACTGTCGCCGCGGCTGTGAGCGATATCAGTCCGTGGCGCCTCTTTTGCCGCCGGCATGGACGAGGAGTGAGAAGAGGAGCGGCCGCCTGGAGTGGCCTCCACGGCACCGCCGCCTCCTTGTCCATGGCCGACACTACTGCCTCGTACCCTGGCAGCATTTTTGTGAGTCCCAGTCGCTGCGAGACTCTCGGTCTCCGCCATCTCGTCTGCAAGAGCTCTGCCCACGTATGTCCGTGTCGGCGAGAGTGCACCCTCGAGACTGTAAGATTCGGTACCGACAGCATCGCCTCGCTCATGTCGGACGGAGGACGCGAGGAAAGATGAACAACAGGTATCGACCGGGAGGTGACAAGACGAGGAGGGCTCGTTGGATGAGGTCCATGAGAGCATCGCAGACGATTGTCTGCTGAGGAAGAAAAGAGACTACGTGGCGCTCGCCGGCAGACGAGCAAGACAAGATGAGAGAGGAGGTGGGGCTGATGAGGGGAAGATGAGGAAGTGCGAAGGGGGACGCTCAGACGCGCACACGCACACAGTAACCCAGAGTAATTAGCCAAGCAAGCAGCAGAGGAGGAAAACAACAGCAGCACAAGAGACGAAAAAGAACAGAGAGGAGGATAAACAAGAAGCTCAGTAGTCTGAGAGAGGAAAAGGGGAGCGGGAAAGATGCAGGAGGGTGAGTGGTTGAGGTCGAAGGTCGCGCGCAGTCACAAGGAGTGAGGGCGAGAGAGAGTGTGTGTGTGTGTGCAGCCTAGAGGAAGTCAGTGCGATTTGGGAGAGGGATGTGCCTCGTCTCAGGGAGACTCGCATGCGATGCACGTACCTACGGACACCCACGCACACACCAGCTGTCCTGTTGCGTGGGCACCGAATGAGGCGCTCTAAGCGCAGGTGGCAGCGGCGGAGAGGAGAGAGAGGTGTGAAAGAGCAGAGCTGAGAGGGAATCGGAGACGTGTATGTATATGCTCGTCTATGCCGGTGTGTAGGGCAGAGCTGAATAGTGGTGGGAAGGGGAGTGGTTGGCCAGGGCGGGAGGGGGGAGGGAGGAAGAGTGAGTGAATAGAGACGTTCATGCAGTCGCTGACCTGCTCGAGACTCTCAGTGTGTGTCAGGCTTTTCTGGTCATTCCAGTGTTAGGTGGGTGTATTCGTGTGCCGTCTTTGCAGAAAAGTGTGTCTGACGGCACCCCTGAGCAACCCCACGCACCCTCCACGCGCATGCGTGAGACGAGAGAGATGAGACGAGAGGCGTATCCATGCACCTTGTGCCGTGTAGAAACATCCACACACCCACACGAACGGCAGACGTAGCAGGCAGCGGAGGAGGAATGAGAGCACACGCACTGTTGTTAATTGCTGTAGTGGGTGCGTTGAAAGGGAGAGGGGGAGAGGTAGGAAGGGAGGGAGGCCTGGCGCACCGGTCTACGTGTCCGCTCTCTCGCTTTACCCCAACGACACTCACACGAGTGCTTTGCTGTCATGGAACAAGATGGGGGAAGAAGGCAGAGCGAGATGAGTCGGTGACGGTCCAACAGCGGAGGAGGGGAGCCGAGCACGCCTTGCATGCTCACCGCCCCCCTTCCCATCCCTTCTTTCTCTTGTCTTTGGCCCTGTGAGTAATTCCGTCATTGCGGAGGGTGTCGTGCAGGCACGCGTGTATCGAGGGTTACGCCGCTTCCCATCGAGTAAGCAGGATGCATTGTCTTTGCTGATCTCTGGCGTGGAGAGGGAGGCAGTGGTGCACACGCTCGCACACGCATACAACTCGCAAAGAGGCCTCCTTTTAGTCATGCGCGGCATAACGAGCCAGAGAGAGAGAGAAGGGATGGGAAGGGAGGGAGGAAGTCGCTCTGAGTGCCGAACGCACACCTGCACCAGCGCTTAAGCGCTACCTAAGCAGAGGAGAGCGCGCAGACAACACGCGGGCGCATCACACCCATACAAGATGTCCCACTAAGGCCCTCAGACGCGCTCGTCCGTGCCTAGACCCAGGCAGACCACACGCATCCACGCGAAGGCGAAGAAGGAAAGTTGGACGATGTGAGGAGGGTGGGGTACTTGAGGAAGGGGGTGGGGAGGAGCTCACGTTGCGGACGTGAGACGAAGACAGCAGGGGGGTGGCGCCATGGGGCTGGGGCAGGGAGCACACGCTGTGCTTTACAATGTGAAAGGCAAACAGAGAGAAAAGGGGCGGGGGCGGGGGGATGAAGGAATGAGCGAGGGGGGTGAGGGAGGAGGGAGGAGGGAGGAGGTGCGTGCGAATAGGCACCTCCGAACAACCAAACAACCAACAAACCACAGAGAACAGAAGAGAAGGCAGGAAAGTGCTCTACAGGAAGTCTCACAAGCAGAGAGACGATGCTAAACCGAATACCTCTGGAAGATGACGGTGCAGGGATAGGAAGAGAATGCGCCCTCTCCCTCCCCCCACCAGTGTGTGCATGCGCATGTGTCGCTGCGTGAGTGCTTGCTCGCACGTATCTACGTACCTCGATGAAGCTGGGAGGTTTCAGAGGCTGAGTGCCGGAGCTCCAGAGTGCGCCCAGTAGAGAAAGAAGAATGAATCAAAGAGAGGCGATCTGCCGGAGTAAAGTGAAAAAAAAATACCAACCAAACAGAGAGGCAGACGGACACTGGTCGGCGGCACTGCTGCCTCCGCAAGTGTGGGGGCTGTGACAGTGGGATGCGAAGATAGGAGGAGCGAGGGGGGAGGCCGGTTCGCGCTGGCGCTGTGTTCGCGCCACCTGCCCTTCTGCGCTGCTTGCTCCTGTCGTGGTCTTCCACTCTCCCTCCCTTTCATTTCCTACCTCTCTTTGCCTTTCCATCACTCCCTCAACGTTTAACCGCACGGTAGCCGAGGTAAGTGCGGCGAAGTTGTCGGCGTAAAGCGCTGATCGACTTGTTCGGGGGTGGGACGACGCGTTATACGAGCGAAGAGTGTCGCCGGACGGTGCACGCAAGAGGAGGACCGAAAAGGAAAAAAAAATACGATCGTCGCCACTTCCTCTCCGGAGAGGTCCCTGCGCCTGTGAGGTCTCGCCCTCTCCCCGGGGGGGGGGGACACAAGCGCGCCCCGGCAAGGCTGGCAGGCGAGTGGGTGAGTGGCCGGTGGTAGTGATGGTAGAGGCGGTAGCATATGTGGCGTTGGGTACACAGTACGAGCATTGAAAAGAAGACCAGCACACCCACACCCACACAATAGTGTGCAACACAGCGCAGTTCCTCGTGCTTCGCGCATGGGTGAGAATGGGCGGGACGGGTGGCGAGTACCGGCGCGGGGGGGAGGGGGGAAGAGATCTCACCTGCCACGTACAGGAGACAGACTTCATAAGCGCAGCGCATAGACACTCCTGGGGATCGATTTTTCAGCATTGCGCTACCCCCTGCTCGCTCCACAAGCGATTGCCGGATAGGCGCGTGCAGTCACCCCTCTCCATGTTCTGCATGTCCTCACACCCACCCCTTCCCATACCTCTCGCGTTGGTTTTCTCACCCGCTCACGAGTTTCTCCTGCTGTCGCGGCCGCTTTTCTTTGGTGAGGCGGACCTCTTCGGCGACGA
This sequence comes from Leishmania panamensis, assembly GCF_000755165.1. Classification (NCBI taxonomy): domain Eukaryota; phylum Euglenozoa; class Kinetoplastea; order Trypanosomatida; family Trypanosomatidae; genus Leishmania; species Leishmania panamensis. Next base: position 193,685 of record NC_025860.1, on the reverse strand, counting down.
GTTACCTCGGGCGCGGTTCCATAGGTTTTTCACCTTCTTCTCGTAGCCGCTGTCTTGGTCGTCCTTCCGGCTCGACGTACTGCCGCTGCGCTTCTTCATCGAGGCGCCACCACCGGTCTCATCGATGGCAGAGTTTTCGTTGCTGCGGCGTCGCTGCTGAGCTGCGGACAGAGAGTGCTCCGGCGGTACACTCTCTCTGGAGAACAGCGGTGTGTTCTTTGGAGACGACCCGCTAGCGCTGTGCTTAAGCGACCTCGACGAGTTGCTGCAGGACTGCTTCAACTTTGAGGACTTCTTCATAGGCTGATCACTATCCTTGTGGCCGCTGACTTCCGGGGACTCCACCGAGTGTACTACCACTGGATGCGCGTGATCTTCGGGGTTGTTTTGCCTCTCTCGGACTGGGACGGGGCATGACTGGGACACGGCCGGGGCCTCGAGCTCCTGTTGGCTTTCCTGCACCTGTAAGACGTCACTGCACCAGACGCGGTAGCGCACCTCGGCATCCTCGGGAACGTAGAGGACGATGGGGCGCTTGCTATTGTAGGGGATCATCAGGCTCTCACGGAGCGGCACGAAGGTCATCGGGTTCGCCGGGTCGCTCGGGGAGCACTGGGCAGGGTAGATGTCGTCGAGCGTGACGACGTAGTACGGGTAGCCCCAGCTCTGAAGCGTCTCCTCCGACACGGTACCGGTAAGTTGATAGAAACAGCCATCCTCACATCTCACGTGGCGGCCTGGAATGAGCTGTACGCGCAGGTGATGCTGCTCAACAGCGGAGTCCTGTTGCGGCAGGTAGATGACCGTGCGCTTCTGGCGTGGGCCGGCTGCTGGGTATGGTATGCGGTAGTCCTCGAGGGAGGGCATTGCTGAGAGACAGAAGAGGAAAGGGCGAATGCGAGAGCAAGAGAGCGAGAGAGAGAAAGAGAGAGCAAATTCGACGGGGCACACAAGGGCTCTCGTGCGTGTGTGTGTGAACGAGGGAGTAATTGACTGGCTGAATGAAAGGGTGTGCTGAGGTGAGAAGAGCGAACCACAACGCACAAACGAGCTAAGAGAGGGAGGGGAGGAGGGGAGGAGAGGGGGGGGGCAGAGCTGAAAGAAAAATAAAGAGTGGCACTTCCGGTGAGTGCCCGCTGCTCGCGTGCGTTTCGTGGTCATTCTCACGCAGAAATGCCCATCTACAGACATGTTGTCGATGGGTTTACTGGTGTCCCATCGTGTTCGTGCAACTGCACTACCCCGCAACGTCAGTCGATAACTTGTTGAGGTCGCGCGGTGTATGACTATTGCAGTTCCTCCCTGTGGGGTGAAGGCGGTTGCACCACCGCACACCATGACGAGAGCCCACAAGCGCGTGCAGAGAGGCACGACCTCATCCTCTCGGTTTCCTTGTAACGCCTCTCTCTGTTCCTTCCGCACCCTGCACGTCAGGTGGTAGAGCTAAGCATGCGTGTAGAGAGAAGGCAGAGAGAAAAGCGTTAGAGGGAGAGAAGAGATGGAAACAAGGCAAGGGAGGGTGTGTGTGTCGGGGGAGGGGGCGGCGAATGCGGGAACACAAACACCTCCCACCTGCACCTGTGCGCGCATGCAATACAGTTTCAACGCAGACGTAAAATGCCAAGACACACTCCGAACTGCAGGGGCAGCTACACCCAGGCAGACGAAGCCTTCTTTGCGATATAACTTATCCAATACCGAAAGCACGAGAGAGAGAGAGACAGACGAGTTGGGCATGAGAGAAAGAAAAGAGAACACAGACCGGCGGAGAAGCTTCTGCGAGAGGCACTACGGGTCGCGTAGCACATGGCTGTTCACATCTCCTTCGCTTTGATGCTCTTAGCCTTACCTCTGCCGGATAATTTGGCAGACCAGATGCGGTAGCGTAACACACCGTCCTTCGGCATGTACACCACGATGGGCAACTTGCTGTTGTAGCGGTAGAGGTTGCTGGTGCGCAGCGGCACAAAGCGCAGCTTCTTGTGCGCTGCGTTGCCGATGGGAAGCATTGCCGTCCCCGCCATTTCGGCCAGTGTCACAACGTAGTAGGAGTATCCCCAGCCATCGATGGTCTTCTCCTCAATCTTACCGCCCAGGAAGTAGTGGTTGGCGCCATCCAGCAGTTTGACGCGGCCAGGGATGAGCTCCACCTTGTAGTCGTTCAGCTCCGCGCTGTCGCCTTTGGGATCGAGGAGGATCACATAGCGGCGTTGGCGCGACGTCGGCTTCGGGTACGGCGCCTTGTAGCCGGCAAGTGTTTTGCCAGCAGCGGCGGACATCCCTACGCGTGTCTGAGGAGGTGAGGTAGCAGAGAATGCGGAAAGAGAGAGAGAGGTGTGGGGTGGAAGGCTGTTTGAGTTGCTGTCCGTCTGTCTCTCCTTGTGTATGTGTGTGTGCGCGCCTGCGCTCGCGCGTTGCGATGGAGTGAAGAAGCTAAGTCAGAGCGAGCGAGAGAGAAGTCACGAAGTTGACGAAAAAAAAGTGACGGCTCATCTGTTGTGCACACGACCGCAGCACGTGCACCGGAGCGGGTGTAAATTTTGGAGGGAAGGGGGAGGGGAAGATGAGACAAGTCGAGTAGCAGGCGAGTTAGTGAACACGTCAGTGATGTCCGCCTGCCCGCCACCCCCCTCCCCTTCCACGTCATCCACTCTCATGTCCCTCTCTCTTCCCTTAATCTTTCGTAGTCCTCTCGCGTGATGGAGAGGAGGGGGGGGGGGGGGGGAGGCGCGCGGGTGGTGTAGGGTGGCTGAGGGGTAGAGAGGGGATGAGGAGGTGATGGTGACATCGTTGGTGTTATCGAGCCGCTCAGAAGGAGAGAGAGGCCTATGAGGCAGGTGCTGGAGGAAGCGAAGAGGGTGGGGTAGGGGAAAGGGGTGGAGGGAGAGTGAGCACTGCAGTCACTGGCATACCAGGTAGAGGGCGTGCATCCCTGTCCGTTGCTTGTTCCTGCTGATCAAGATGTATAAAAGAGGCGAAGGACGACACAGCAGCCACTGTAGCAGGAGGGCGACGCTCATGGGGAGGGGGAGGGGGAGGGGGAGAAATGTCATGCACGCTCCGAGAGTACGCATTGCATGCTGATCCGTTCATGTATGAAGCGAATGATGCTGATAATGTGTGTGTGTGTGAGAGAGAGCGAGAGCAAGAGAGCGAGAGAGACTCGGATAGGTTCTACAGTCGACTACCAGTTCGCATAGGCCCGAATCACCGACCGCTGTCGTACTCCCCACTTCTTTGCTCTGTCTAGCGCTTGGTCTTGTTTTTCACTCCTCCACATCCTCACCACCGTCACTCTCAGTCTCTCGCTACGTCTCTTCCGCTGGTAGCACCTAGAAGGCTGGTGCGGTCGCGTTCGCGCGTGGGGGGGTGTACGTGCACATGTGTGGCCCTGACGACTGGGCAGGTGGTGATGGTCTTAGGGGGGAGGGAGAGGAAGTGAGGGAGGATCTAGACTTCCGGGGCTTTTTCGATTTCCTCTCCCACGTTGTTTTCGCCGTCGCATCAGGCGCCGTCGTTGACGCACTGTAGTCGTTGAGGTTTTAAAAAGGCCCAGAGGACTTCCGTGACGCGCATCGACACGGAGCACCAAAGAGAGAGAGAGGGGGGGACTCCTCTCAGCGAGGGGAGGAGAGCAGCACCTCCTCGGTCATGAGTCGGTGTCGTGACCCTCGTCACCTCCAACGTCGTCATCGTCATCATAATCGTCGTCGTCGTTGTCTTCGTTGAAGGAGCCAAAGAGCTTATTCCATTCTACGTATCGCTGCACCTCGGCCGGCCCCACGCTCGGCTTCAGACGCTTCAGGGCTTGCCTGAAGTCCTTGCGTTGCACCGGTCGGAGATCGGCAGCTGCCACGGCGCTGAGCTGCATGACCGATACCTCACGAAGGGGCCCCATGGCGGCTTCCCTGCACAGCTGTTTGAGGTCGGCGCCGGAGTAGCCCTCAGTGCTGCACACGAGACTGTCCAGGTCGGCGTCGGTAAGTGTATGCGTGACTCGAGCTGCTACTGTTGTGGTGGAGGAGCTGGCAGCCTCACCAGCATTTCGAGCGTCGCCTGTCTCGTCTGCTTCACTCGGAGCAAGCGACTTGAAAAGGCGTTGAATCAGCTCCCGTCGAGCCGCCTTGTCCGGCAGCGGGATGTAGAGCCGCTTCTCCATGCGCCGCCTTGCGGCTTCATCCAGCTCGTCGGGTCGGTTTGTTGCCCCGATCAGGAGTACTCTGTCGCCGCGGTCGGTCGCCACACCGTCTAGCTGGACCAAAAACTCTGTTTTGACTCGCCGCGCCGAGTCCGCCTCCCCCTCGCCGCGCATGGACAGAAGCGAGTCGATTTCGTCAATGAAGATGACGCTCGGCTGCTTCACAGTTGCGACGGCGAAGAGGCAGCGCACGAGCTTCTCGCCATCGCCGACCCACTTCGACATGAGCGATGAGGAAGAAATGTTCAGGAAGGTACACGCCGCGCGGTTGGCGATGGCGCGGGCAATCATCGTCTTTCCAGTGCCGGGTGGGCCGAAGAGTAGCAGTCCGCGCGGTGGGTCGCGCAGTCCTACAAACAGGTCTGGGCGGCGCAGCGGCCACACGATTGCCTCCTCCACACTCGCCTTGGCGTGCTGCAGGCCTGCGATGTCGTCCCAGCCCACCTGTCGCGCACCAGCGCCGTGCTCCAGTATTTCCATTGCGACCTGCGTCACGAGCTTCGGGTCGAGCGGCAGGAGGATCGGTGGAACAGAGCCGTCTGGCAGCAGCAGGGAGGCCGGGTAGCCTCCACTGTCGTCGTCCCCATCGCCTTGGTGGTTGTGGCTCGCGGTGGCGGCGCTTCCCGTGCCGCGGACCCCGCCAGCGCCACTTGCCGACCCAGTTGCTCGGTTTGTGCCACCGGTGGTCTTGGCTGCAGAAGGCGCCGTAATGCTGTTCAGCGCAGTGTGTACATCAGTTGCGCCTGCTGGCGCCTTGGGCTGCTGTTGATGGTACGGAGGCTGAAAGCCAGTGTTTCGCCGCAGCCCGAGGGCTGGAGACCGCTTGCTGAGATACGCGGAGCACATGGCACGTCCTTGCCGGACGTCTGCCAGGAGTTGCTCACCAGCTGTAACGAAGCTGCCAACAGTCGCGGATGGGCTGCTGCTGTTCAGCGCCAGGTAGCCTTCACCACTTGGTGTTACCGTTGGGGCACGTGAGTTCCTCTCATCCCCTCCCTCGATGACCCCGTTGACTCTGCTGCTGTGGCGCAGGTCGTACTCGTACGGTGGAGCTTTGGAGGGGGCAGCAGAGTACAGCTGCTGCTGCGGCGGTTGGTTCAGCCATGGTGAGCGCTTCGCAGCCGAGGTGGGTGGCGGAGGTTGCTGCTGTTGGTATTGCTGCGGTGTGGAGAGCCCACTACAGCTGATGAATGCCGCGAAGGTCTTCTGGCGAAGCGGCCCAGACGGCGACACGATAGGAAGATCCTGTTGCGACTGCGGTGGTCCCTCGTGCGAGCGTGGCGTGCCGCCAACTATTCCGGCACGACTCTCAGTCATTTCAACCACATCACTCACGTCACCTTCCACCCACTGCTGTGATCGCTGCTGCTGCTGGGACTTTGGTGCAACAGCTCCTCTGACAGTCGCGGTGCTGCCACTGCTCTCACCGATTCGCACTGTAAAAGAGAAGGCGGACTGGCGTGTGCGTGCCGCCGCGGCAAAGTGGTCGGCCGGCGCGACGGGCAAGGGCGGCGGCGGCGGCGACTGTGAGCGGCTACGCGACGAAGGAGTTCGTGAGCGTGGCCGTGAGGCGGCCGCCTGGGCACGGGCAGGGGTCGCCTGGAGGGGGAGGGGTGGGACAAGGGGGCTGGTGGCACTGCCGCTTTCACCCCGAGCAATGTTGATGGCTGCATCGAGACGAGCCCTTTGAGGTACTTCGTCAGTGTGGTGTTCTGCAGGACTGCGAGGACGCCTCTGACACGGCGCGTTCCTTGCCGCTGGCAAGCCTGTGCGCGAGGGCTTTGTGTGTCTCCCTGCTCGTCCCTCGGACGAGACGTCGCTGTTCTTGCCCATGCCTGCCGCGTCCAGGAGCTGCCGCAGCTTGTCTGGCGCTCCCGCCCACAAGGCAGCAGCCATGCGCTGTGTGTCGTCGTCATCATCTGCTGCCACCGGTTTGTCACTCGGAGAGAGGCACTGCAGCTGGGCAGCAGCGAGAGTGCGCAGCTTTGGGCAGTCTCCTCGTGAGGAGCACCACAGGCGAAGTACAGACCCCCACAAGGTACACGCTGGAAGCGCGTCCCTCACGATTGACAGCTCGGCATCGTCCCGGGACGCTTCACAGAGGACTCCCGAGGTAGAGAACAGAGTAGTGACCCCAGCACCACTGCGCTGCGAGCCGGCTAACGCAGTAGCTGCCAAGGGTTGGGAGTAGCGCATGCAGACCTCCGCGACTTGATAGCGCATGGGTGGTCCAGCGTCGCCGCCCGGCCCCGCACGTTTGCCTTGGATATCTCTGTCTTCCTCTACCTTACTGTCTAAGGCCCGCTGACGTCGGTTGATGTGACATAGATGTGGAAACACCCAGCCAAGCTTGTCGGTGGTGTGGGGCGCGGCAGCGGAGGAGAGGCTGTATTCCTGTGCCTCCCCCTGCATGGCGTCGGCCTGCCGCCTAATGGAGCGAAGGGTGTCAAACATGCGTTTGCCTGTGAGGTGTCCACGCGCGCGCGCGTGGCTTGTGTATGCGCTGTCGAAGCACTCTACGACTGGGCGGCTTCTCTATGATGCGCTGCCGCTGCTGTCGTAGCCGTTCTCACGGGGTGTGCTTTGCTTCTTCTGTAGTCGATTCAGCTGAGCACGCGTGTATATGAGCGGTCATCTGCACGGTGGGGTGTGTGGCAGGAAGGGGGGAGGCGATGGTGTGATGCCGCCACAGAGAGAAGCAGAGAAGCGCGCGAGGGAGGGATGGAGGGAGAGTGCACGCAGGCGGAGAAGGAGCAGCAGAGGAAGGAGGAGGGGGGGGGTCAGTGCGATTCATCACTGTGGCGGGCAAACGAGTGATGCCTAGGGCCGTTAAGTCAGTGCACACGCCCGTTTCGGCAGCCGTGTGTGTGTCCCCTAACAACCCTCTGTCACCTGTCGCTCTTGCGCTGCAGGAGAGGAGGTGATGTGCACGGAGTGGGAGACAGGGAGAAAATGCAAGCGAGCGCAGGGCCTCCCTGTCACCCCGAACAACGACACACTGAGCAGACTTGCGCGGCACGAATGAGGGAAAGAAGCGAACGCACCCGCACGTGCACATGATAGATCCGCTCCCCCCACCCCCGCAGCGACAGTGGCGGTGGAAGAAAGAGAGGAGGGGGGGATGTAGGGGAGTCGTGGAGGGCGTGAGGTTGTGCGTGTGCGTAATGGCTGTGGCTGCAGTAGGTGGAATTTTCGACTCTCTTCGACGTCGTCGTGCTTCTCCTCTTCACTCCCTCGATCCTCGGCTGTGCTGCTACCGCGTCAGTGCTGCACCTATGAAAGCGCACCTGTCGTGCTCGCCTCGGTGTGCACATGTGTTGAGGGCGGACGACAAGGGAAGATGTGTGGAAGCATCGCTTCCCACCACAGCAGGAGGCCCACTACTCTCAGCACGTACCAGAGCGCCCATGAACCTTCCCGAAGCTGCACCCGGGCCTTGTGCATGGCCCTGTCGGCGTTGTTGCAGCCATCTGCCGCAGCAGCCGTGCTTGCAATATCAACCACGCACTGCTTGATCATCTCGTCACGATGTATCGTAGCCTCCGCTGCCGCAGTCACAACTTCCACTGCCCATGGCGACATTTCTGACCTGGTCGGGGCAGTAAAGGCTGCAGGAGCAGCGGTCGTCGCTATCAACGACTCCAGCGCAGCTTCTAGGCCTGCTACGACGCCGGCGTGCACTTCGCGAACACTGAAGAGGGGGCCGCTGCGTGATAGAGTCTGCTTGAGGAAGGTGCCCAGCGCGACCGTCGTCCGTCGCGCCTCGCTCACGGGCTCGCACTCCATTGTTGTTGTGAGACTGCGCCCACCTGGCGGCTGCTTAGCCCCGGCCAACTTCTCCGTCGCCGACGCCCACGCCTGGTGCCACATGGCAGGGAGCGCCACAGAAATGCTTTGCCACATCGCTAGGACATGCTGCCCAGCCTGTTGGCGTTGGTCACCCCCTAGTCCAACCCCGTCGTCTACCCGCGCCGCTCCCATTTGTGTGTGTGCAGCCAACATGCGCACCACCGTGCTGTAGCTTCTCACAGCGTCGCCGTCGCGGTCAGTGGAGTCCGCACTCGAGGCCGCATTCTTCCTCGCCGTATCCAAGAGCTGCCGTGCGACGTGAAGCGGCTCCGTGACCGTTGCGCAGGGAAGTACGACGTTGCCGTTCGCCTCCGCAAGCACGGGAGAGTCGCCCTCGCACGCGTGATAAATTTGCATCAGCAGCGCCTGGACTGCATGCACCCAACTTTGCCTTTCTACAGAGCGTTCTGCCTCCCAAGCAAAGCGGTGGCGCGCCGCCGTGCCAGCTGCGAGTGCAACAGCCGCAGCGTCATCTTGGTCGGCCGTGCGTACGCCGGCACACGGTGTAGGTGGCAGTGCCGCGTGTGGGGGGATGGCGGGGGAGAGGAGGGCGACGGCACCAACGCCCTTTTTTCTCCGCTTCGTGCGATCGACGGCCGCCCCCTCTGCGCCGCTTCCACTGCCCGATGTCGCGTGCGCGCTGCGAAGGCCTCGAATGCCACTGTGAAAGGCGGCCGGCGCAGGGGAGCAGTCCGCTGGAGGGCTTGTCTGAGAAAACTCACAGGGTTGCGTCGGTGCAGGAGGCCCACCGGCTGCAGCCATTACAACGGAAGTACTTACCAAGGCGGAGGCACTGACTTGCTGAGGCGGTGTGCTGGCGGATGGCAAAACACACGGAGATGTGTAGGTGAGCTCTTGCGCCACCGACTGTGGAGTTTGACCATGCCGAGGGTATGCTAAGGCCACGTCGGAGACAAAGACGTCATCACTGCCGGTGACGTGCGCCGTCCCCGCTTCTACCGGTACTTTTGCTCTTGGAAGCGCTGGGAGGGTCTGCTGCTCGAGCACTGCTGTTGGGCGTCCCCAGTCATCGTCGTCACTCCAGTCTTCCATATTCATATGCACGCTGCGGGCAAGCGGTGAGGCATCGCTGGCATGAGGATGACACGATCCCGCCAATACGCCGTGGCGCTGACGGACCTGGGCCATACCAGGCAAGTTCGATCGACGGTTGCTCTGACCCACCACCAACGTATGCGCATGCTGTTCCTGACAGTTTTCTTTGGTTGCCCGGCCTTTTTCGATGATTGTGTGACTGCTGCTGAGCGGCAGTTCAGGCCATGCGGTGTTGTCACCGTGGTCGTTGGTGCTGTCGCTCTTCTTATGAAGTTGGTAATGACGGGCCGAGTCCGCGTTAGGAGAACCGTCGCTATCACCGTGTGCGGAAGAGAAGAGTGACCGCAGGGGCCACTTGCGGCTAGTGCGAGGGGCTGCTGGAGCGGCTGTGGTTTTGCTGTTCGTCAGATGTGCCACGGGATCGTTGCCGGGCTGGATGGTGCACCCAGTGCTGCCTCCACCGCCTTCCAGTCTCTCTGCCGAGGCGGATCTAGGGGAAGCAGAGTTAGTGCTGCGACGCCACATGAGCACGAAAGGGTGCTGGTAGACGTGTGTAGGTAAGTGTTTAGGTCAGTACGCGAAGTACCCATGTAGGAGGGCGAGTTGTTCAGCTGGCTTGGCACACGTGCTGATGCGGAGGCCAGGCGGAAAGGCAAAGAGGATGGAGAGGGGGAGGGAGGCAGTGGGGAAGTTGCGCCAGGTGAGGGGCAAGCTGCGCTACACAGACGTCATGGACACCAGCGGCATCGTCGGCGTCATTGCCGTTTCGGGTCAGTTGATTTTGTTTTCGTTGGCCAACCATTTTTTCGGGGAGGACTACGACCGCTGCTCGCCATGTGCGGACACGCATGTCCACGCTAACACGCAGAGAGAGAGAGAGAAGTACCCATCACAGGAGGACGGGAGGAGCGATGGCGGCAAATGAAAGGGGCAACGCGCGGCAAGAGCGACGAGCGACACATCCGACAGAATAAGGGGAAAGGGGCTCAAGGACGCACAAGAGCACTACAGTAGACCGCCCCACCACACGCGCGTGCCGCTCTTCACGCCTCTGGCTGCGGAGAACTTTCGGCTGGTTCGCTCATGCGCTCGGAACTGGGCCGACCCTGTACGAACCAGCCGCCCATCGCAGCGGCGGCGTCACCCTCGGGAGCCCTCACATGACTACGTGCCGAGATGAATGGAGTGTAGGCATTACCGTGTTGGTGCTGCAACGTGCGGGGAGCCTCGCTTCCGTCGTGGCGTGGTTGCGGCTCCGAAGAGGGACGCCGCGACTCGATGCCGCGTGGTGTGATTGTCAGCGTGGCTGCCGCTCGTGCGTCTGGAGAAGCGGCCGAAGACAAGGCGGCGGCGAAGGTTCGCTCCGGCAGGGCGCTGCTGCCGACGGTGCTGAGGCGCCCGCGACGGCCACCGCCGGCTCGCAGAGACGCTGACGGAGGCTCTGGGCGGCGTGGAGGGTTGGCGGCAGCGCCGTGTACTTCCGCTCCCGCTGCTGCCGCTATGGTTGTGCGCGTCATCACGTCGTGCTGATCGAAAGCGCTATCCTGCCTCATGAGCTCCTGCAGCGCCACTGCCTTGTAGAACTTGGTGAAGTCGCTGAAGTCCACGAGCGTCGGCAGCACGGCGCCGCGCGGTACGCCAGGAAAGAGCAGCCGCTCCACATCCATGCGGCTCATGTGCTTCTCTTCGCCCAGCGTGAGCATGATGAAGTCTGTCGTGTCAGTGCGGTCTAGCACGCCAAAGTGATCGACATCGACGCCGTCGAAGAAGAACCGCAGTGTCTCGACGTCCTCCATGCCCATGGGGATGTCTGAGGTCTTTGCCTTCTTCATTCGCACTATCATGCGCTTGATTAGTCGCTCCGACTCCTGCATGCACTGCGCAACGAAGGACAGGCGCTGCTGCTTGTCGAGGAACCGATTCTTCTTCTTCACCCGCGCGGCAAGGATTGCGTCCAGTAGCTGTTGATCTTCCGGGTTCTCCATGAGTTCTTGGGCATCCTTCACCGGCAGCGTCAGATCGCCACCACCAGCTTGCAGCTCTGTCGACCCGACAGCCGGCTCAGCGGCGTTGCGCGTCGTCTCAACAGTGGCGCGAACCCGGTTCACGTAGTGTGTCGCCCGGCGTCCCTCGGCAGCGGCTGCCTTGATGCGCGCCAGCTTATCCACAATGTCCCGCATCTGCTGCTGGACATGCACGCTCTCCTGGTACGCCCCGCCACGTGCGTAGCGCTGGAACTTTGCGTCGTTTGTGAAGCCTATCTCTGTCAGCGCATACCCGCATGGGAGCGTCTCGAGGAAGGGGAACTTGGCAAACAAAGCCTCGTTGGCAGCTTGCTTGCGTGTGGACCACGCAGTGAGGTAGTTGATGATACGGTGCGAAGAGGCGGCGCTGTCCACCAACTGACGCAGCCCACTGTCCTCGTCTAACTCCTCCTCCGTGAGGCGTGCCCAGCGCAAAGGAAGTCTCCGCGGGTTCTCGACACGGTCACGCCTGGTAGCCACCTGCAGCCGGCGAGACTGACGCACTGCTCGGATGTTGGCGGACGTCGCCGCGGGAGGCTCGATCGGCGCCTTCGATCGCTGTACGATCCATATCTGCAGCAGCGCCTCCAGTTCACGCAGCCGCGCCGAGAGTAGCGCACTCACTCCGGTTCCGTTGGCTGCGTAGCGACTGAGATCGCAGTGCTCGAAGATGTACCTCATTGGCTCTGCAGCGGCCTCCATCGCTTCCTGCGTCACCGCCTGCGCTAGAAGTGGCTGCGCTTCGCGAAGTGCACGTTGCACCAGGGCCACCTCGGCCGCCTTCTGCGCTGCCTCCTCATCATCTTCCGGCAACAACGCATCAAGTGAGTAGGCACGGTAGCGACTTGCCGAAGAAGGCGTAGCGCCTTGCGGTGCTGCGGACACCTTCCTAGAGCGTCTAGCCGGCTCCGCAGAGGCGCCTTTGCTCGGTGCCGCGCTTCGACGACGACGGCAATCGGCCGGGGACGCGATCTGTTCTTCCAACACCGAGGTGTGAATCTCACGAACCTCCTCCTCTTCCACCTGCGAGATGCTGATGCGAGAGCGCTGCGCGCTGGGCGGGCGAGAGACGCGTTGCTTCGACTTACTCCGTGGGGTGCTTGTGGGGCCTTGGTCTCGCTGCTGTTGTTCTAGCTGTGGCCTGCGAGCTGATGTCATCGCCACGACTGCGGTATCGCGCGGGGTCTGCTGCTGCTGCTGCTGATCGCTCTCCTGCTCACGCAGTAGCCCCACGGTAACCTCCGGCTCCTCACCCGCAGCGGGAAGCACACATGAGCCCATGCGCGAAGAGCTGAGCTTCCGCGATTTGGTTCGCACAGGCAGCTCCAGGTTCGCTCTGTCAGATCTCGCATCGCGTGTGCTTGACATGGCCGTGGACGCTCGCGTCTTGGCGGCACGCGCCGCGAGCTGCGGTTTTGTTGGCAACTGTCGCGCGTGCCTCTTCCACTGTTGCTGCTGAGGTGGATGTGGAGTGCGGTGTCGACCTCCGCTAGCTTGTCTGTTGGCGCCACCGGCGCTCGTATCAGACACATCTGAACGATGCGGTTCGACAGCCAGGTAGGTGTCGGAACTGATCTCGTCCAAGTCGTGCTCGACCATCTCTCCGGGAGTCTCGTCGGGGATCGCTTGGGCTGAGGTGATGGTCGTGCGGCGCGCACGCAAGCGCTTCTTAAGCACTCGCTTTTTCCCTTTACGTGGATCCGCTGCACCACCTCGTGGTGAGAGACCTGCGGCATCGCTGTTCGATGCCCCCGCCGTCCCCACTGGCGGAGCAGGCGTCACACGAGGGGGAGGGACAACGGCAGAGGCAAACCTGCTCTCTGGCCTTGCCGCCCCTGGGGTCACCGATGCCAACCCGTCAGCTGGCACAATCGTGCCGTCGCCTAGCATTGCGCATGCCTCGTTGTAGGGTACACTCTCGGCAGCGTTGCTGCCGAGCCGGTGCCGGCTTCCAGGCAGCGAGCGCTGCCGGCGCTGCTGTTTCTGCGGCGTTTGCTGCTGTGACGCCAGCTGACTGCCTTGCGGGTGGTCCGATGGAGGCGGCATTGGCAACGGCCCATTTGGCGCCGTTAGGATGTCGCTCGGCACGGTGGAGCAGGGTAGGCTTGTGTGAAACTCATCTTCCTTAATCTCTGCGAACACGTTATCGGGAATCACGTCGACGTACAACTTTGTCCAGCTCATGCTGCGTTTTCTGCGCTCGCGCGGCTTGCGCGTTCTCGACACGCGTCCACCGCTAGTGCTTGCTGGATCACTCGCCTCCGTGGCGTCTTCTGGTATGTCGCTGAACGACACCAAGCGACGTTGACGATGACGCAGGCGCAGCTGGTGTTTCCACCGCTTTGTCAGTTCCTCTCCGCTGAGCTGGCGCAGCGGCTTCTGCGCAGACACCTCACACGCTCTCTGGGCCTCAAGCACGTACGTTTCGTCCTCGATAAGCTCAACGCTTCGCTTGAGCTCCTCCGTCTCGAGCGACTCCATCAGCTCCAGCTGGTTGAACGTGGCTAACAACGACTGCCGCTGCGCCTCCAGCTGCTGAAAGGCGGCGTCGCGCCGCAGCGCCGGGTTCACGTCCCGCACGCTCCACGGGAATCGTCGCCGCAGCGCTGTCAGCTCCTGCACCATGTCCTCCGACGCGCTGACGAATGCCATCGACAGACTGGCCAACAGCTCTCGATCTTCGACAGTGGCTGGTGGGGGGACGCCGTTCTTATGCTCTGCCACCAACACATCGCGCGTCTTCACCAGTAAGTTATGCAGATCCAGCAGCGATACTGTTGCTGGCACCACGTCCATGACCTGCAGCTGGTTCAGTCGGTTCGCCATCGCTGCATTCACGTCGATGATGCGCAGCGCCTGCTCCTCGGCACACTCGCGGAGGAGGTCCTCGTAAATCCGCAGCTTCTCCCGATCGATCGTCTCGGCCGCCAAGACCGTGCGCCACTTCCGCATATAAGACAGAAAAATGGAGTCATCCGAGAGGGGCAGGTGTCGCAGCGGCACCCCGTGCACGTCGTTCATGTCCAGGAATGGATGACGCGAGCGTACGGCCTCGTCCTCGTCCGCCTTGCACACGCGTCGCGCTTTCACCCGCTCCGACGCCTCAAAGTACAGCCCCAGTAGCGCCTCGTCGCTGGCCGCTGCAGTGTCGCCGCTCCCAGGGAAGTCGATATCGCAAATCAGTACACCACCGATACGCTGTGGCAGGAAAGGATGCTGCTGACGGCAGCGCTCTGTCTTCATGTGCTTCTCCTCCACCAGGTGCATTACACGCGAGAGAAGGGCTTCTTCCGCGGCCGCCACCACCTCCGGTGGAGCGATGCCCTTTCGCGCCAGCTCCAGCTCTGTTGCCATGGTAGAAAAGGGGACATCCGTGAACGCGTCAATTTCGCCGAGATGAATGCCTGGGAACGGTTCGACAGGCAAAAAAGGAAATCGATCGGCGAGGCTTTCAAGGTCCATCATATTGGCAAACTCCCACTCCGCCTCCTCCTCGGTGCGGCGCATCACCCACTCGCGCATCCGCTTCTCCAGCTGCTTCTGCGTCACCGTCTTTGCATGCGGGCGCGGCGAGCTGAGGCTGCTGTTGCTGACGATGCTGCTGACACGACTGCGCCGTCCAGCCTTTGGGGTTGCGTTGTTGGTCATCGTTGACGAGGCGTCATCCTCGACTGCGGTGCAGTGTAGTGTCACGTACTCACTGTAGAGCCTCTGGAAGAGTGCGTCGTGCTCCAGCTGCAAGCGCTGGAGCGGTACAGGGAGCTCTTGAGCATCGAGGAAGGGGTAGGCGTCACGCAAGTGGTTTTCTGTCGCTACATAGGCCGCCACGCGCTCGCTCATGCGAATCCGCATTGCCTCCTCACGGTCCTTCACACTCTTTAGCTTTGCACGCAGGGGCCCAATGAGGTCCTCGCGCTGCAATGCCAGCCTCATGAACTCCGGATCGGTCTCTAATCCCAGATCCTCCACAGGCACGCCGTTTATCACGGCCGGCAGGAAGGGGTACCTCGCGCACAGGTCACTTGGCGGCTGTAGGAGGCGATCACGCTCCGCAGCCAGACGCATGAACTCGTCGTCTTCGTCCAGCCGCAGCTCTGAGAGTGGCACACTCGTCAGGTAGCGCGTCTGCAAGAACGGATACCGTCTCAGGATGGCGTTGTCACGGCGCTGCCGACTCCGCTGCAGTCGTGCTGCGTCTCCGGTAAGCTGGCGCAATCGCCGCTTCAGCAACTCGGAGACGCAACGAGCACCGCTGCGGTACCCAGTCGACATCAGTGTTGCCTTCTGGCGCTGCAAGTACAAGAACTGGGAGTCCTTGCAGGCCTTGGCATGTGCGGTCTGAGCGTGTGAGGCGTACGTGTCTTCCTCCACCCACGAGTCCACGTCATCGTTGCCCACAACGTTGCTGTCATTCTCAGGAAAGTCGAAAAATGATGTCGTCACCTGACGGCGGGCCTGACGACGAGACCAGAGGCGGTGCTTGTACTGCGCCACGTCGGTGGCACGGCGCAGGCGGGCCACCTGCGACGACGGGTTTCGATGCGCTTTGGCAAGGCGCAGCTCTGCCTCGGCCACACAGTAGTTATTGAGGGCATCGGCCACACATCGGTCGTCGCCGATTAGAGCCACGCTGCGTGCCCACATCTCTTCCTCAACCTGGACCAGAGTAGGATCCTCTTCGTCCATGAAGGCTACCCAGTCCGCATACGCGCTACGCAGTGTTGCAAGGTAGTCGTCCAGCGAAATGGAGGGGTTAACATCGCGCACGCAGTTGGGGAAGCTGCGCCGCAGTCGATAGAGTTCACTCGCAATGTCCGCCTCTGCTTCCAGATAGGCACCCAGTAGTGCATTGCCTCGCCGCTTTATTGCCTTCTTTGCCACAGCCTCGTCCTCCGCATCGCAGTTGGGGTTCTCCATAACGTCCAGCCTCCACTCCACAATCTCTTCATCCTCTGGAATGTGCAGAGATGCAAAAACAACCCCGACAGAGCGGCGGTCTTGCGGCAAGAAGCGCTTGCGACCCTTCATCTCCGCCGCCACAACGCGGGACGCCAGCTCGTCCACCCGCTTCTTCATCTCTCCTTCCACCAATTCCACAACCGAGACGTCAACCTTGGCAGCCCCCTTTAGACGAAGGCGCCGCCGCATCAAGCACTGCAGCTTGCGATCCACCTCCACACCCACATCCCGCAGCGGCACCAACAGCACGTCGCTGTGGGCAAGATAAGAATGTCTAGCCCGCACTGCATAACTCTCTTCCATGCGAAAGGAGTAAATTGCAATTACCTCCGCCGCAAGCTGGCGCGCACGGTCGTGGGCACGTGTCTCCACCGCGTGCAGCTTTGCCGCGTTTGTGCGCGGGCTCCCCAGCAGCGGCGCGCGCTGCGCCACCAGCGCCTGGAACAGCTCGTCCTGCACCAGCGGCAGCTCGCTCAGCGGCACGCCTGCCACGCGCTTCGACAGGAACGGGTAGCGCGCCTGCGCCTCCTCCGTCGCGCGCAGCTTTGCCGCCGCCAGCCGCAATACTACCTCGGTCATGCCCCGCTCATAGACAGACACCGTCGACTCCTTCGTACACGGATCCCTCCGCAAATCC
>NC_025860.1:170655-172629 GCF_000755165.1 Leishmania panamensis | reverse complement strand
ACACCGAATGCCGTCCGCGTTGACGGCCTCGTCCTCCTTCACTAGCGAGTCGCGCAGCGCCACCAGCTCTTGGTAGTATGGGTCGCTGTGGCGCAGAGCCGCAACGTGGCGCGACCTGGGCAGCAGCTTAGTCTCGCCCTGCTGCTCGTGCACCTCGCCAGCAGTATCCATCGGCACCTCCTGTGCGTCCAGAATGCGGCCGCGGCGGTGGCGGTGGCGTCGGCTGTGGTAGTCGTCCAGCTCGCCGCTCTCCAGCGCCACGTCGTTCATGTCCAGCAGGCGCGGGGGGTTGGCAGGTCGGCGTCGGCGTTGCTGCCGGCGCCCGCTCTCCACCTCAGCACAGCGCTCACGCATGCGAGCCTCCACGTCGGCCAGCGGCGTTCCGTTGACTGAAGGGTCGGACAGTAGACCCGCGTGGAGCGCTGCCAGTGACGCGAGCATGGCGTCCTTCCCCACCGCCTCCGTCACGTCGCGTGCGCACATCGGGTACCGCTTCAGCACCGCCGCACGCGCCTGTGCCGCCTCTTCCTCGGCATTTGCGTCCTCGTCTACCAGCTCCTGCACGCGTGCTGCCGCCGCCGCCTCCGCGGCACGCACCGCCGCGCGGTCCGGCTTCGGCTGCTCCGCAAGCGCCGCGCACTCCTGCTCGAGTTGCGCCAGCAACGGGTCCAGCGTGAGCGCCAGCGACGACAGCATTGCCCCCTCAGGCGCCGCCGCCACAGTTGGGTACTTGGCTCGCAGCTCCGCCTCCGCCACGAGCTTCGCCTCCGCCACCTCCGTAGCGCGCCTCTTCAGGTGCGCCTCCACCGTGGTCAGCTCCGCCGCATTCTCCACCGGCCGCTGCTTCAGCGCCAGGCGGCGGTCCATCAGCTGTGCGTACTCGGGGTCCCGCGGCAGGCCCAGCTCGCGCAGCGGAACGCCGCGCACGTCGCTGTGCGGCAGGAACGGGTTGCGCGCACGTACCTCGTCATCTGCGGTATCGCGCAGGCCGTCCAGCTTGCTCTTGACATCTGCAAGCTGGCGCGCACGGTCGTGGGCACGTGTCTCCACCGCGTGCAGCTTTGCCGCGTTTGTGCGCGGGCTCCCCAGCAGCGGCGCGCGCTGCGCCACCAGCGCCTGGAACAGCTCGTCCTGCACCAGCGGCAGCTCGCTCAGCGGCACGCCTGCCACGCGCTTCGACAGGAACGGGTAGCGCGCCTGCGCCTCCTCCGTCGCGCGCAGCTTTGCCGCCGCCACCTCGGCAGCACGGCCCGCCAGCGCCTCCTCCGCGGCGCGCAGCGCCTGCGGGCTGGTCTGCGGGCTCCGGCGCAGGTCCACCAGCGCGTTCGCCAGTGTGCGGAACTCAGGGTCGTCCATCACGCCTGCCTCCACGAGCGGCATACCCGGCAGCGGCTCCTCCGGCAGGAACGGGAAGCGCTCGTGCAGTCCCTCCGCGTCCACTAGGCGATGGCGCGTGCGTTCGGCCTCGCCCTCTGCAGCACGACGCGCCAGGTCGCCGATGGCCTTCTCCAGCCGCCTCGCCTCCGGCCCTTCCGCCGTCGCCGGGTCCTTGGCCAACCCCTCCAGCTGCGCCAGCAGCGGCTTCACGTCCGGGTCGTTGGCCATGTCCAGCTCGCGCAGCATCACGCCGCCAGGCAGCACCCCCACAAACGGCAGCCTCTCACGCAGCGCTTCCTCCTCGCGCGCGTGCTCCGCCACCAGCTCGCTCGCGCGCGCACGCATCCTCTGCTCCACACACGCCAGCGCCGGCCGCGGCGTCGTTGGCGTCGCCTTCAGTGTCGCGTGTTCGGTCGCCAGACCCACGAACACGGCGTCGTCCTCCAGTCCAACCACCGTGAGCATCTCCCCCGTCACGGTGGGGCCGAGGAAGGGGTAGCGTGCCTGCAGCGCCACCTCCGCGCGCATCTCCGCCGCCCGAGCGCGCGCCGCGTCGCTCCTCAGCTGCGCCACGCGGTCCTTCATCTGCTCCTCCAC
>NC_025860.1:163617-165167 GCF_000755165.1 Leishmania panamensis | reverse complement strand
AAATCGCTCGGTGCACTGATGTTGTGCTCTTGAGGTGCTTGTATGTGGTGGGGAATTGTTATTTGGTGGCTTTCGCTTTGGGGTACGATGCGCTTGATGCGCTCGATGATGGTGTTGTGGACGCATCGTATCTGGGGTGTACGTTGCGGGCTGTGCTCGTTGAGGGTTGCATGAATGCCATTGTGGGTCTTCTCGTGCGTGTTGGCGTGAAGTTGCTTTTCGCAGGACAGTATTCTGTCGATGCGGGCGGTTGATTCATCGGCGATGGTGACATTTGTAGTGCTGCGGTCAGTGGGGGCTTTTTCAAGGAGGTAATGGTGTACTGTCTGTCGTGTCGGTGTGTTGGATGCTGCTTCCTCGCCGTCGATGCAGATAGTTGGAGTCGGTGGTGGTTGGTTTGCCCGCGTTGGCTGTGTGCGATTGTAAACAACTGTGAGTGGAAGAGAGGTGGATGACGGCGTGGAGAGGTCGTTAGGTTGCTCCTCTGCTACTTCAAAGCTCTGTTCTCGGCGGTTCGGACTTTGTCGACACTTGCGCGGCGTGTGGATCAAGGCGAGCAATGGAGTTTGCTCCTCGCTCTCACTCGAGTCTACGCTTTCAGCCTCCTCCTTCTCGATAAGGAGTTCGTGGGGATGCCCTGACACACCCACCGAACGCTGGCTGCGAGTGCTGGGCACGATGGGATCGCTATCCGTGTCGTCTTCGGAAAGGGTTGCGCAGCTGTCTTCCTTGGTGAAAGGATGGTGCGTTTTGGGGTATGGACCCGCCAAGCGTAGCCGCTGGCGACCCTGAGCGAGCGGAGTAGCCTCTTCCTCCTCGTCCTCCTCTGTTGATACGACGGAGTGCCGCTCGTGAGCCTCTTGTGGCAGAGCTGCTCGAGGCTGCACCTTGTGCTCTACGCGGCTCTTCAGTTGCGCAAGCGACAGTAACGGCTCTTCCTCATCCACGTCCTCTGTATCTCTGTCTGCCCTGCCAGTTACTTCCTGGATAGCGGACGGGGGTATCTGCATGAGATGTACTGCTTTGCGTAGAGGAACATCTCGCACCAGGTGTGTTTCTATAGGTGAGTCATCTGAACTGTTGTTGTCAGGGGCATCGTCTACGACATCGGTCGCCTCAGGAGCCTTATCGTGCGGTGGATCACCTGGTTCATGCCTGGTGGAGCTGGAGATAAACCCAACATTGACCGGAATATCAGAGTCTGAGTCACTGTTGCACGGCTGCTGTCCATCCGTCGCCGCCACCGGCATTGCCTTCAATGTAGGCCTGCCTTTGGAGTGTTTGGGGGCGTGCTGCAGAGCCGGCATGCGGAGTTCCTCCTCCTCGTCACCGTTGTCGGCGTTAACACTTCCATTAGGCTCCTCCTCATATTCCTCAGTGCGGTAGTCCTCGGGCCCTGTATGATCTGTCTTGTAGAGATCAGTTCGGCGACCAATAACTAGTGCCAGCGGCTCCTCACTGCTGCTGCCTACGTCCTCGTGCCCCTCAGCGCACTCGCCGGTCTCTGGAGGGCAGCCACCGCAAGGTCGACCAGCACCACGTGACGGGCC
>NC_025860.1:145320-162004 GCF_000755165.1 Leishmania panamensis | reverse complement strand
TGAATGGCGGCTATATCGAGTGTTTCCTCCTTTTCGTCGTCTGCGCGCATGGGTAGCGGAGACGCTGGAGAATACGCCGACATAATTGGGGCATAGTCAGCACGTTCCCGTTCAACGAACTCCTTCTCACGGCGAAGGCGTAAGACACGCGCCGCCCTTGCACTGCGTGCGGCAGCGATGACATCTTCTCCCGTGTGGGTGGTGTCGTCGCCGTTGTCCCCAATAGGTGTTGTAGAGGGTCGTCGAATGGTCTCTACACTGGCCGTGAGATCAGCGCGCGCGCTGGAGGTGTGTCGCTTGCGCAGCGCCACATAGTCGCTCTGGGCGCGGGTGAAGTCTTTTGAAAGCCCGAGTCTGCGAGCACGATGTGTCTGTGCTGCACCCACGCCTGTAAATTCCTGTGCAGCGCCTCCCTCCAACTCCATACGGCTGCCTGTGAGCAAGTAGCTGGAGGAACACAGCAGTGATGACATGCGTGCACCGCCGCCCTGCACAGTATCGCGCATACTCATCTGGCGCTCATACAAGCGAGCTGAAGAGAGGTGACTTGCTGCGTAGAGGACAGTGCCGCTATCGTGATCTCCATTTTCCATCTCACCTGACATCAATGCTATCTCGTCTAACGCAGCTGGCGCTCCTCGGTTACTTAGTAGAGGCCCCACAATGCGCTGCGACCTTTGAGTAGCGCCTGGAGTCAGTGGGGCCTCCTCGTCTTCACCATCAGCACAACTGGCCTCCGCCATGTGAGTGACCCGTGCACGGCCAGCAGAGAACGTTGGCTCACGGGTAGCGTTCTGCACGAGCGGCTCCTCACTGCTGCTGCCTACGTCCTCGTGCCCCTCAGCGCACTCGCCGGTCTCTGGAGGGCAGCCACCGCAAGGTCGACCAGCACCACGTGACGGGCCAAACTCGAACGACGGCGATAGCTGCTCGTCCTCAGCATCCGTCTGCTCAGCACTCGGTGGCCGTCCGTCCTCCGCAGGTCGAAGGCCCACGGCGACAAGGCGCTTTGGCCCGTGGGTAGTATTTTGCACGAGCGGCTCCTCGCTGTTGCTGTCTCCGTCCTCGTGCCCCTCGGCAGCATCACCAGCCTCTTGCTCGGCAGCTCTGTGTGCTCTCCCAGCCTTGTAGCGATTTGTGCGAGTGCCCAGTTGAGCCAGAAGCGGAGTGTCATCGTCATCATCGGAGTCGTCGTCCTCATTTCCGCCCGCTGAGCTTGCGTCATCACGGTCCTTTCCTGCTCCCATGTACGTCAGTGAGGCAGATTCAACTTTCAGCTGTGCAGCTGAGACGCTCGTTATGTCAAGTACCTGCAGGGTGTCGGTCATGAGCCATGCAGCACAACTGCTACTGTACTCCCCTGGTTGTACCAATCGCTCAATCTGCAGTGCCGCGTCGTACGGAGCAGCGTCATGGAAGCTCTCGAACTCCTCATCTGGCTCAGCTGCAACAGCGAAGCCGCCGCCTGTCTGGCTTGCTGCGGCAGCTGTCCTGCGCTGCAGCCGCGCCTCGACGTCTTCCTCGTCTTCGTGGAACGGGTCGGGGACTGCGTAGTTCTCGCCTTTACTGGGCAGGAAGCCTCGCTCCTCGGCGTTGATGCGATGGAGCTCATATTGTAGGAGATCGTCCTCACTCGAGATCATTACGTCACAGAGGTCCTCCAGCTCATCCTCCGCGAGGCACTCGAGGTGGAAGCGATGGCGGTCCTCGACGGCAACGAGATGCTCCATACGCTCGGCAGTGCTCTTTCTGCATGCCAGCGCCTCCCTGGGAGTACTGTCTGAATTTTCTCTCGGAGACCCACTACCGGTGCGAGACTCCAGGGCATGCGGCACGGGTGCCGGGTTAGGGTTGTTGTGGCTAGCCATATGGATCGAGGACGCCGGGACCTCGGCGGAGCTGCCGCTCGTGCGCGAGGTTGCGTCGGTGCCAGAACCTTCCGTGGTGCTGCGCAGCGTAGGTTGTACTGTCGCGTGCCCATTAGCACCAGCCGCAGCCACAGCGGTGCTGTGGGCCGCTCTTGTCGACGACGGATCCCCGGAGAGCAACAGCGGTTCCTGCATTGCTCCAGGGAAAGACACGAATCCCAGCCCAGGAGTGGAATTTGAATAAGAAAAGAGGTTGACAAAGTGATCGACTGAGCACCCCGACACAACGCAGCAGACGCACAGATAGGCACGCTGCGGGTAGGGAGGAGGGGGAAGAAAGAGAAGGCGCTGATCGATGTAAAGCTTCGCTTGTTGTTGTTGTTATCCCCTCAAGCTACCACTCCACCTCCCCCGCGATAGGCGGAGCAGCCACAACCACAGCAGCAGCGAGCAGAGGAGAGGAGACGCTGACTCGAATAGGGAGGGGTCTGCACGGGGTGGTGGTGGAGAGAGCGAGCGAGCGAGACAGACAGGCAGACACAGAGAGACAGGAAAGTACAGCCGGAGTACCCTTCTTGGTGCGTGTTCGACTTTATACACACAAAAGTGCCCAAGGCTCGTGCGGGGAGGCCCCGTGTGTGTCAATGTGTGCCCCCGCGCGTCTACCGTCTCTCGGTGGCGGCAGAGTGGACAGTAAATGAGGAGAGAGAGAGAGAGAAAGAAAGAAAGAGAGAGATGCACACACAACCACACTTTTTTTCTTTTGGGGGAGGGGGAGGAGGCTCAGGTAACGTCTACGTTGGGTGTCTGCGTGTGGGTTTTGATGAAGAGAAGAAGAAAAAGGCGACGGAAGGGAGGAGGCCGGGGGATGGCGGTCGGAGAGTCAAAAGCCACCCACGAAGAGGGGAAGGGGTGCAAGTCAGGAAGAGGCACTCCTGCACGTAGCGACACACGCACACACACACACAGAGAAGCCAACAAAACTCCGCAGCACGAAGCGATGCCGACAGACACCGAGAGTTGAAAGGGATGGTGTCGAGGGCGGTGGGAGGGAGGGGGGGGGGCAAGAGAGAAAAGATACGAAAAGGAAGAGCCCAAAGGAAAGCAAGAAGAAACAACAGAGAGAGAGAGAGAGAGTGGAGGCGTGTGCGCGTGCGTGGGGCCGAGTGAGCGGATGTCGTCTTTCCTCTTCTTTTCTTGCCTTCTGAAGACAATGCGCGGACGTGGCGTCGGCGGGCGCCCTTCTACAGGCAGACAAACACCAGTAAACACTAAAAAAGGGGGGGGGCACCACCACGGCCACACCAGGCACAGTCAACACAGTCGAGGATGAACAGAGAAAAGAGAGACGTACACGTGAGCAGCGAGGAGAGAGAGAGAGAGAAAGAGAGAGAGAGACGTACACGCACACCGAAGAGAAGCAGGCAGGCGACGAGACGCAGGACGAGAAGCGAGCAAACTCCAGTCCCCAGCCTAGATCAACGTCTGCGTTGTTGTCGTGTATGTGTAGAGCTGCGGCTATGTGGGTATACGTGGTTGCGTCTTCGTGCAGAGCTATGCGAGAATAGGGGAGGGGAGGGGGAGGAGGCAGGTGTAGAGAAGAGAGAAAAGGGCTCGATTACAGTGGGGGAAGGATGCGGAGGAAAGGAATACAGATAAGCAAACCAACGAAATAAAGCGTAGTAGTTTGGTGTGATGCCCAAGCGCAGGTAGACCCCTGGCGACAGCCTTCAAGCAGTGAGGACCAGCTCTACAAGAGACGGGGAGAGGGAAGGAGGGAGGGAAAGAGAGAGAGGGCACACCGAGGTGCACGGAGAGAGACGCAGACACGAGGGGCAACACGGCGGGCGACAACCAAAACTAGAAATACGCAAAAAAAAAAACCCCAGGGAGAAAAAGGGGCGCTGACAGCGAATACGCGTGTGCGTGGCGGTGGGAGGTGGGGGTGGGAGTGTACGAGTGTGTGTAGGACAGTAGCTACGGACAGATGCGCAGGCGCGGAGAGATGAACCTTCGTGTGAGGGCACGCCTCAACACCAAAAGGGTAGCACTGGCAGCAGTCAAGGAGAGCACACGCCCACACACACACACACACGCAGGAGAACAACTCAGAGGCGGGGATGGAGGCGAGGGTCACCCAAAAAGAGGCAAAGCAAGAAGATCTGTGCACAGCAGCGCAGGGGGGACAAGCACAGGGGGGATGTCCACACAGTGAAGCAAAGGAAAACACAAGTAGAGAAGGGAAGAGAGAGAAGAGTCGTGTGGAGGGGAAGAGGATAGACGGGACAAGGTGTGCTCAATGCGTGAGGAGTGAGGGGGGGGGTGCAGTGAGGGGGTGGAGGCCAACAGTACGTTTAGCGTCCTTCAGAGAGATACACACACACACACACGCACACCTGGAGAGAAACAGAGAAAAGAGATAATGACGGATAGCGAAAGAAGGTGCAACAGGAAACCAGCAAGAGGGGATGAGGAAAAAACAAGAGAGGCACACAGACGCCGCCTTCCCACACACACACACACAGGAGTCAAGCGACAGCGACTGCGAGAGAGGGAGAGAGGGAGAGAGAGAGGGAGCTCGGGGAAGGGGCGCGCGCGTATGGGTTCAGACCGTTCCCAATCACTTTGTTGTTTTGTTCGTTCTTCCACTTTCGTTTTTTTCCTTGGCGCTCGTGATTGGGATGAAGAGGGGGACGGTGTGGGTGTGTGGTGGAGGGCACGTGCACTCGCTGCTGCAGCGGGTGCGCTTGAGAATATCCCCCTGCGTCTTCTCGAGTAAGTACTGCGTGACACTGACGCTTACTCTCGCTTTCCGCTCCTTGGCTTCTGCGATGGCCTACTCTCTCTCTCTCTCTCTCTCTCTCTTTCGTTCGCTTCTCCCTCTACTGGATCGACAGCGGGGGGAGTCAGGGAAGGAGGGGGAGAGACTCAGAGAACGAGATGACGAGGAGGGGCAGGGCTGAGGGGAGCCTGTTCCTTTTCACCCCCTTTTCACGCTATATCCCTGCGTATTTCGTTCTCACACGCTTTTGGAGTCGAGAGGGCGCGGTCAGCCGTGCGCTTCACTCGTCCCTCGGCTGTGTCTCGTTGTTCTGTGTGTGTCTCTGCTGTGATGATGTGACTGGGGAGGGAGGGAGCGGCTGACGTAGAGCGGACGAGGAGATGGTGAGAGAGGAGCCGATGGGTCAAAGTCTGGCGGACGGTAATAGAGGAGGGAGGTGGGAAGGCGACCGACAGAGAAAAAAAAATGCACACACACACGCACACACACACACACAGTGACACCCTGACAGAGTCGCGTCAAAATCCTACAGTCTCTACAAGATGAAAAAGTCAACCACCCAGCGAGCCACGAAACACATCCACACGATGCACCCATGCAGGGGGGGGGGGGAGCCCGAAGGGGTGGCAGTTGATAGAAGTGAGCTGCAGGAGTCACCTTCACCGACGAATCGCACAGCGGCGGCTTACAAATGGCAGCCTTAGGGAGAGAGAGAGAGCCGGGAGGGCACAGGGGCCCATACTCGGCACACGCACACACACACACACACACTCACGCAACGAATAGGAGACCGCGTATGTCTGTGCGTGTGCGTTTTTCGCTTTCTGCCCGCTTCTCTGCTGAGGGGAGAGGGAGAGAGAGTGGGGGGGGGGGAGGGGGTGAAGAACAGAGTAGAGAGCGTGTGGCGAGGAGGCGGGCGAGGAGAAACAGGGGGGAGAGGGAAAAGGTGCCGGTGTGCAAGCGGGTGCGTCGGCGTGGGCGAGAAGGGGAGTGGGGGTACTACACAAGGGGGCTGAAACAACACGTTGAGCGTAAAAACTGTCATACACCCCCGTGTAGGCATGTTGTGTAGGAGGGCGCACGTGCACGTGCGTGTGGAAATCGGTGAAGAAAGGGGGGGAGGAGGCGGAGAGAGACGCAGGCAGGGAAAGAGAGGAAGGGGCAAGTCATTAGATAAAGTGTGAGGTGGTGGTGGGGGGGGGGAAGAGAGAGAAGAGAGAGGTGGGCATACATGGGGTTATGTGCAGGTGTGTGTGTGTGCGTGTGCGTGTCAGTGCGGCGCACTGACACGCACACGCGTGCTGAGGGTTGAGGCGGCCCCCTGCTGTTGAGGGGGGGGATTTTCTTCTTGCCAAGGGTGAGTTCTACTCATAAGCACAGCCAAGCACGGACACACAGTTAGGAGAACAAAGGAGAACAAATAGCGCACATCGCGAAGCACTACACCAAAACACCCCTCCACACACAAGTGGAGCGCCACAAGAAGCCAATGGAAAATGAACAGAGGATAAATAGAGAGAGAGAGTCGCAATAAAACGGTGACGTAGTGCATGCTGTGCAGTAGCCGCACGAGCACTCGAAGAGAGAAAGAGGGCATAGGAGGGCTCACGCTGTTGACGACCCACACACACACACACACACACACGCACCCACGCTCCTGCTGACCGGTGGCTAAGCCGAGGTGGGCTGCACTGAGCAGCAGAAAAGCAGCGGTGCATTGCCGTCCTCGACACCTTCGTCCAGGTCGAGTGACAGCTCGGTGGCGGTGCACACCATAACCTGCTTCGTCGTGTGCACCTGCAGCTCTGCCGCCGTCCACCCAGATGGGTACGCGCTCAGTGCGAGGGCTGAGGTGCGTGCCGGGGGGGCAGCTGCCGACGCCGCTGGCGTCGCACTGCAAGGAGACGTCGTGTTCGCCATCGAGATGTGATGTGCACCGGCGGCACCCCTCTTATCCACTGGCGAATCGGGCCCTATTTCTGCGGTCATCTCGGTAGCTGCGGTGACGTCCACCGATGCTGTCGTGGAGGTCAGCGCATTTGCAGGGGCCCCAGTAACAGCACCTACAGCAGCGCTCGCCCCTGCCGTCGCAGCGGAGCATGAAGGGTTCTGCTTCGTCAGCAGACCCCATCGCAGGGCGATTTCCTCACACCCATTCGCGCTGCGGTTGTTGTTCTTTGTGGCTGCGGTTGCGGCCTGGTGCTGCTGCGGTGCCGCTGCAGAGGCAAACCCGCGAAGTCGATGAGTTTGTGGGAGCGCGTTGGACGACAGGAGAAAGATGGGGTATGGGGTGCCGCTGGAGACGACGGCGATGCTGCCCGTGTACGCCGGGCTTTCCGGCATGGATGGAGCTATGGAGCCCCAGTTGGGGTTTACCGTACCATAGCCACCGCGTCGATCGGCGTTCTTGTCCCCACCGCCACCTGCGCTCCCGTGCTCGCTGACCGAGTCTGTCATCCCAGGCTTGAGCATGTCCTTAATGCGCATGGCACCGGTGCCAGCGTGGTGCAGTTGAAGGAAGAGTCGATAGATGGAGAGTAGCCGTTGCCCCTGCTCCACCGAGAGACCACCTGTGTCGGTGCCCCCACTCACCAGCAGCCCGTCTGATGTGTACAAGTTCATTCTGCCTTGCTGAGGAGAGAAGGAGGGGGGGGGGGAGGCAAGGATAGAGCAGAAAGTGAGTCGCTATCGGTATGTGCATGTGCGTGTGCGTGAGTGGGTGGGCGTACTTAACAGGCCAATCACGCACGACAGAGCAGAGCAGGGCCAGAGATACACGAGAAGTGGCACTCACGAGAGCAATAGTGCCGTGCAGGAGCGTCGGTGCGCGAGTAGAAAGTAGCTCAGTTAGGATGCAGTAGCAAGCGAGCGTACTGTGAGGCAGGGTGAGTAGATGAATACTCCCGGGCCTCGCTTGCGTGAGATCAGGGATGAAAGAGAGAGAAAGGAGAAGAGGGTGATGCGTGAGTTGAGGGGCTCCATACCATTCCCCGACCTATTATGGGGCGATGCCACCAACACCAGAGCTGGGCGTGGCCAGGTCTGGTGTTGGTGGTGGGGAGGGGAGTCCACTTTTCTATTACAGTCCGCACGGAGTCGCTGCTTGCCCTTTTAACGGCGTCTACGAAGGTGCGGAGCTCAGTCGCTCTCTTCTCGATCAGGGCACACCCGGTGGCAGGATGGGGTTGGGGGCTGGTCGTAGAGGGGGGAGGAAGGTAGACTCGCTTAAACTCACAGAAAATGTAGTAAAACTCGGCTAACTTCCTCCCTCACCTGAAGGAGCGCCAGTCGTCCCCCCCTTAACACATACCCGTTCGCCGCGGCCGGAAGAGCACAGCAGAGAGCCCCTCTACAAGTGGGCAAGGCGCGTTTGCCATGAGGGAAGAGGCAGAACAGAGATGGGAGAGGAGGAGGAGGCGGCGGCGCCTTTGATAGGGATCCATGGGGCCCATATGCGCTAAGCACTTCTTCCTGAGCGTACAGGCATAGCGCACGAACACACACTCAAGACGATCCGCAGCCAAGTCAGCACACACGCACGCGCTTGCTCGATTGATCAGTCGAGCTTCTCACGATACTGCATCGCGATGTCCGTCGTGAAGGAGCGCCGCTGTGCCTCGCGCGCACGTGCCACACCCGCGCGCGCCTGTCCTTGTTGCCACGGCTCGATTAGCTCACGAAGCAGGAAAAAAACGAACATATGGAAGCCGGCGACCGGCGACACCGTCTCGGTGAAGCCTTTTCGGCTCACCACCACGAGCATGTACAGCACTGTCACGAGGAACCCGACAAGGATACCAGGGATCTGACTTGCGGCCTTCATGATGGTGGGAAGGTAGCGCATTACTTGGGTAATGTCCGGGCCGTTGGGGCCGAAGGGGGAGAGCGCCGTCCCCGGCACACCACCAGGCGTCGGTTGCTGCGCCGACGGCGATGGCGGCCTGGCGACACCTTTGGCGGCCGACGACCGCATCGGCACACGCGAGGCAGAGCTCATTGTGTGTTGGTTGCACTAAGAGAGATGGCGTGTGTGTGTGTGTGTGCGAGCCACAATACACAGCCTCACTGAGCGGACCGTATGAGGGGAGAGGCAAACAAGGGAGGAGGAGGTGAGGGGGAGCAAAGAGGGTCATGAGTACCTCCACCGAAGACGCATGTAAGGGCGAGCCTGTACACGCGCACATTGCTGCCAGCTCTTCGTCTTGCACCTTTCTCTCTCTCGACGTGGCGCTGTGCAGAGGTCTGGGCGAAGTGAAGGGGGTTGAGCCGTGTCGACAGTGCAAGGGAGAGGCACGATGCAGCGTGCTCAGCAGTCCGGTGTGCAGCACTGCGGAGAGATTTGCAAAGGCAGCGAGAAGTAGGTGAGTCGTTACACGTGCGTGGGTTGACATAATCAAATGCACTCGCAGATGCCCTCGTTCTCCGCGCGTGTGTGTGTGTGTGTGGGTGTGTGGCCCCCCGGGTAAACAGGTCAACGGGAATCACTCACGCCACCACCACAGTCGTGGCTGAACAGACCGGCACAGCTTAGATCTCCTGCAGCCACAAGATGCGCATGCGGCTGTTGAAGCGGGTTCGGCTCTCTTCCACCAACTGTGCGCGCAGCTGCGCGGACTCTTGAAAGAGATTCTCCGCCATGCCGCCACCGGCTGCACGACCGTACTGCTGCGTGTGCACAAGACAGAAGTCCAAGATGCAACGCAGCACCACGAGCATAGCCTCCCAGCACTCAAACTCCGGCTCCACCTGAAGGCCATGCACCTCGTACTGCTGAGCCATGAACTGCTCCATGTCCTGGAGCAGTTGCTGGACGCACTGTAGTAGTCGCTGCCAGACATCAAAGTTGAGGTCACTGGCGAACAACATTGCGCTCGCCTTACCGCTGCTGTTGTGCGCGGCATCTGCTGGGACTGCTGTTCCTCCACGCGATACTGCACGCGACGTGTGGTGCTGCTGCTGATGCTGCCCATCTCCCACTGCTTGAATAGCTAGCGCGTCTTCCAACTCACCGTAGCGGCAACCCGTGGCCACCCCACGCAGGAACGCTGCCGCACCGGTGAAGACCTCCATCGCTTGCTGCGCCATCTCCTGCGTTGGCGCTTTGGTGCCGGCCGTTGTGGTTGCCAGACCCCCCGCCTGCTTGAGGACGTCCGTGACGTCGATCAGTCTACGCACATCGTCCCAGCGTTGCTGCAGCGCCTCCGCCGTCTTGGTGGTGACAGTCCGGGGGAGCACGTCGATGCCCTCGCCTTCGAACGCCTCTTTCCGTTCGGCGACCGACGCAGCGGTGGAGGAGCTGTCTGCCTCGGCGGCCGTCGACGCCGCTACTGCTGCTGGGGAGGCAGTGCTGTTGCTGCTGCTTGAGTTCTTGGCGCTCAGCTGCAGCGGAGGAAACGCTCGAAATTGAAAGCTTCGATCAAAGCAAATGTGCACCGGCGACCACGGGTCCCGACTTGCCAGGTACCGTCCCACCACCCGCGCATCCACAGCCGGGGCCACAGCCCGCCACAGCTCGCGGTAAGCGGCGTCGTTGGAGGCCGAGGACCCGCGCAGGGCGTACCGCAGCAGCCGCTGGGCGTCGCGGTCACGTCCACGATCGTCGCGCGAGTACTTCACAATATCCATCATCTGCGCTATGAGATCGGCTGAGTAGAGGACGCCACTGGAGGTGAGCATGGTCAATAAGGCGAGGTACATGCGCCGCTCCGACACAGGCCGGTTGTCGTGGAAGTTTCCGTCGACGCAGCGCTCCACCGCAGCCAGCAGCACACTACACACGTCTGTGTCTTCGAAGTCGGTTGCTTTCACCTGGGTCGGGTCAGCCGTCGCCGGCGGGCGCTTCATCACGGAGGCCACGAAGGGGATGCGGAGCTGCAGCGACGGCACATCCATTGCAGCGTGGTCGGCGCCGACATACTCCCACAGGAAGTTGTGGACTTCCTGGATGAGTGTCTCCCCAAGGTCGATGACCGCGAAGTAGCGCCGGTACACGGATGGACTGAGACTCGCGCTGAGTTGCTTGAGGTTTCCTCGCAGGCGCGCTATCTGCGCAGACAGCAATGCATCGACGTGATACGGGGCGAGACGCTCGATCTCCTCCAGCGCGAGGTGCTGGTACAGCTCCACAAGCTGACGACGGCGTGTCTCACGCCACTCCGGTGGCTGGTGCGCGGCGTGCTCGAGCACCGTGTGGAGCGTCTCGACGGACGCAATATCAGGGCGGGCGCCGAGGGCGGTGAGTTCGTCAAAGAGGAGGAACACGTCATCGACTTGGATGTGCTCGTACCGCGCGGCGCGCGAGAGCACCGCGTTCAGTGTGTCCATGTCTACCTTGACCCCGCGCTGCTTCATCTCCTTGTAGTAGATGAGCATCTCAGGAAACGTTGCGCAGGCGCGCAGCGCCCCGTTGTAGGCGTAGGCGAGGTTTCGATAAGAAAACCGCAACCAGTCGCGGGGGGTGCGTGGCTCGAGGCCGATGGACCACTTCTTCGCTGGCCAGTGCCGGCGGTCTGCGATGCTGGTGCTGTAGCTGTCCACCCAGTGATCATTATGCTGTGCTGGGTCCCAGACGCTCCGCGGGATACTCGGGGCGAGCGCAACACGGCTACGCCGCAGCATCCCTTCCCCTCTCGCTCGCTCTCTTTCCAAGTCGCGCACGTGCGCGCGCGGGGGGGGGGGGGCGGAGGTGAGAAAAGAGTCGGCGAGCACCAAGTCCCGCAGACGATGGAAACGCGGAAAAAAACACGCAGACGCGGGCGTCGCCGTGCGCTCTTCTGCGTTGGGCCTCTCCCTCGCTCTTGTGTACGGCGGCGAGTTGTTCTCTTTCCTGTTTGCTATGTGGGAGGGGGGTTTACTAGTTGAAGAGATTTTTAAGGGCGCCCCTACACGTGTGTGCGTGCGGCGGAAGTGGAAGAGGGGAGAGAGGAGGAGAGGGGGCGATGTGTGCAGGTGACTGGCACAGCGCAGAGAGAGAGAGAGAGGGGTAAGTGGCGGTGGGAGGCGGAAGGAGCAACGAGGTGCTGAAGTCTGCGTGTATGGTGTGTGTGGGCACCGCTCGAGTAACGCGCCGACGTGGCTGTTTCAGTTCAAAGTTGGCGGTGAGAGGGGAGGGGGGAGGGCTGTACAGAACACCAGCAGAAAAAGAAGCGAGATAAATTTGTATGGAGAAGTACACCGGCGCAGAGGGGGGACGGACGATGGGCGGGGAAGTAAAAATGGTTGGAAACGGGCGGCGGCGGCAACACGGCTGGATGCCAGTGTGCGTGTGTGCAGAGACCAGGCTGCGTTGGCACCAGGGCCATGTCCACTTCGATTCCGCAGCTGTACGAGTATGTCATGCACGTCGCCATCAAAAGACGTGTGCGTTTGCAGCCATAAATTGGTCGCACTCTTCCGGCACCGCGTAGCGAGCGA
The DNA here is from genome assembly GCF_000755165.1 of Leishmania panamensis. Lineage (NCBI taxonomy): Eukaryota > Euglenozoa > Kinetoplastea > Trypanosomatida > Trypanosomatidae > Leishmania > Leishmania panamensis. The sequence goes on along the minus strand of NC_025860.1, from coordinate 149,941 downwards.
GTAGTAGCCGTTCGTTGAGCTGATCGAATGCGGTGCTTGCCTCGTGCATGAAGGAGGTGCTTCCGGTCATCTCCAGCCTGTTCGCTGCACCACTCTCGCTGGCACCACCGTGGCTGCCGCTCTGAATATCCTCAATGCAAACCTTCGCCCGCAGAGCCGCCATTGAGGCGAGCAGGTTCACGTGTGCCGCGTTGTCGCCTGTGTAGTCGTCACCAAGCGGTCGCACTTCGCTTGGCATCAGCACATCCGCGGGCAGCTGGACGATCTCCGCTGATCCACACACGTCAACAATCGACATGAGGAGCGACGCCGCATGCAGGCTTGTGTGGTGAATGACGCGACTTTTATAGCTGTTGTAGGCGCGCTGGTGTACGGCTTTCCCGGTGGTGGGGTGAATGGTGAGCACGTGCACAGCGCCGCTGCGAGCACACACGGCCAGCGCCACGGAGTCACGAAGGATGAGCTGCGTGATGATGTCGTCCGACTTCCACACGCACGTAGAAGAGCGTGCGTCCATGTGGACAAGAGAGAACAGGGATGCCCCCATGGCGACGAGGGTGACGCTGTGATGTGTGGCGATCGCTGTCACTGTCGCCGGCCACGAGCCCGGCAGCGTGACACTCATTGAGGTTGGGGCTACTTCTTCAACAGACTCGCGACGTGCGGTGGAGGACAGGGTCGTGCGCGTGGCCTTTGGGGCGAGTGAGGCGAGCTGGCGAACACGCAGCGTACGGCTGACAGAGGCCGCTGCGTGGAGCAGGCACGATGGCGGGCAAGAGAGCTCGGCATCAATCGCGGCCTCGGGCGGGGAAAGTGACGCCCGCGCCGACAGCAGCACCGAGAGGGCGGATGGGTGGTGCACGGCGTAGGCAACGTGCCTCGAGAAGAGGGAGGGACGCACTATAACGATCGGGCTCATCGAGTCCCCCAGGCGCCGCCAGAGGAACACGACACCGTCGCTGCCGCTGGTAACAAGGCCAAGACGCTGTGTGGCACGCGTCAAGCGCTCTTGCCGCTGCAGTGACGTAGAGAACATCGGCTCACCTGAAGCTGCCGCGTTTGTATTGGCGCCCGCGCCAGTGCTGCTGGCGCGATGTGTTGAGGTTGTGGGGCCAGGATTCATAGAGGCGTCCTCATCCAGTGTACAGGGTGGCAGCAGCACCGCGTCCACCCGCGCGACTGGGGTTTCGTGCGCCGCAAAGCTCATCGTGTAGGATGTGTCGGAGAAGAGGCTGACACGACCATCGCTGTTGCCCACAATGCCGCGGAGGTACACAAAGTCCTCGTCCTTCTCCCGCGAGCCGCTGCGGTGCGTTCCATCAGCTGGTACCGTGGCGGAGCTGAAGGACGCGGACAGGGGAATTCGGCAGCAGTAGGCGATGTGCAGCGGCAGGAGAGCGGCACAGGTCGCTTCTGCCCCTCCGTTGCCAGCGCTGTCAGAGACGGCGATGTTGCCGCTGCTGCGGGCAGTTTCGCGCGCCGCCATGAGCTGCTGAGTAGTGGGGAGGGGCCGCATGCGGTATTTCTCGTAAGGTGGTGTGTGCACTTGATCAAGCCCGTACAGCACAACGTGGCCCCTGCGCAGGACAACGATGACCGCATCGGCCCTGGCGCTGCCAACAGCGAACACAAGAGAACGTAAGGGTACACCGCACTGATTCTGCAGGTCCGTTGCGAGGCCGCGCACACCCTGGAGGTGCTTTCCAGCCTCCGCGAAGCAGCAGGGAGAAGCTTCCCCAGCGGAGCTAGTTATCTCCGGAGCTGTTGCAGCCGTCGACCGCGATGGATGTTCGCCTGCCGCGGCTGCCGCGGCGCTCTGGATTGAGGTGAGCGAGTCCAGAAGAAGCGGGAAGAAATCCACAAAGACGGCCCGCTCCTCTGCCGCGAGAGGGAGAAAGAGAGAGCGAAATTCATGCCTCATGTTCGCTCACAGGTGATGGCGGGAACGCAACTGCAGCGAACCGGTGCGTAAAGACGAGACGAGGAGCTGATAAAGAGAGGGATTGAGGCGTATGCGCGGGCGTGTGGCTGCACTGGGATGCTACCACGCTGACGGCAGTGGAGCGTTTTGGGTTTTAGCGAGAGAGAAGGTGGTCAGGTTGAACAGTTGGCGGTACTCATCAATGTAATCATACTTGCGTGGCTGCTGGAAGAGGGGAGGGGTGGTGGTGGTGGCCCTGCTCAGAAGAGCCAGGAGAGGGAAAGGGGGGGAGCACAGAGGTGCTTCGCATGCCACGCGAGCAAAGAGAGGCTGTTGGGGGAGGCCTGCGTGTGAATATGCATGAGAGGGTGTGTGTGTGTGTATACTTCTTCGCTCGGAGGATTTACGAGATCGACAGAAGAGGCCCAGGGTAGCGGCTCGGGAAGAGAAGCAAGAGGAGGGGGTGGGCGACAGTCTGTCACTCAGCAGCGGCGCAAGGCACGTGGGCAGATCTTGCATGATTCCTCCCCCTCACAGGCGAATACACATGCATACAGGACTTTCGCCTTCCGATTGCCTGCCAGTGCGCGTCTGCGGCTCACAGGGAGAGAGGCGCAGAGATGACTGCGGAGTCCACCCTCAGTCTCGTGCCTTGCCTCTTCCCTCTCTCCCTTCAACCAGTCTTCACAGCCTTGCATGCGCTTGAAACAGCGGAGTGATCTCGCCTCGAATATTTTGTGTCATGGCGTCCGCTACCTTCGCAGGGCTAAGCCCTTTGCCGAAGAGGTACATGAGCTTCACCTCCGCAGCGGCAATGCACATGTCGTTGAGGTACACAATATCGGGTGAGATGGCCTGTAGACGCTGTACCTCGGATGGGTTCAGTGTGCCACTGATATCACGATCCACAGCGCAGACAACGATATTACACTTGTGGGCAACAGCGGCGATTCGCTGCAGCTGCTGCGCCACAACGCCCTTCACGCTACCGACACCGTTGAGCGATAGCAGCACAGCATCCAGCAGGGGCTGTAACGTGTCGTCGCCGCCGTCGTCCATCGAGGACGCAGCCGTGATGGTGTGGGTGCCGAGAGACGACCTCGGCCGCTTCTGCTCCAGTAAAGTGATGAGGGTGTCTACATCAGCCTCGGGGTCGATCAGGTAGCAGCCCACGCGTCCCCGCATGTCCGACATAATCTTCATGGCCCCCATCGGTTGTGGGAGGAGATGCTCCTCCTTCAACACGAACTGTGTCGCCTCCACAACGCCCAGCGGGGGGTAGTTGAGGGAGCGGAAGGCCCCATATGTGTGGTGCACCTTGTCGCACCGGTTTCCACGCAACAGGCTATCGTTGAAAAATATGCACACCTCGCAGATCTTCGGGTTGGAGGCGAGCATCATGCTGATCACCACGTTGCGGCGCGCATCGTTGTACGGCTCCGCCAGGGGCACCATTGCCCCCGTCACGATCACCGGCTTGTCAAGGTTGCAGAGAAGAAAAGAGAGAGCGCTCGCGGTGTAGTGCATCGTATCAGTGCCGTGCGCAATGAGGAAACCATCGTACGCATCGCAGTGCACCTGAAGATCTGCGGCGATGCGGCAGTAATTGGCGGCGCCCATGTCGCTGCTGTCCAGTAGCTCGTCGTATTCAATGATGTCGAACGGCGCGATCTCGGTGCTCTCCCGCAGCTCTGGCATCTTGCGCATTTCCTCCGTGAGGTAGCCGGCGGCAGGCTCCAACGCGCCTTCGGCGTTCTTCTTCATGCCAATAGTGCCCCCTAGATACAAGACGAGTATGCGACGTGTGCCCGCGACTGAACGCGGGAACGACAACGGCATTGCCGAAGCGACCGACATTGCTGCCGCTGAGACGAGAGACGGTGCCGAGGAAGACCGTGATGTTGTTGTGTGCCCCAGCGAAGTCGTTTGCGCGATGGCTGAAGTCGACACGTGATGATTCGCAAGAGGCCTGCAGGTTCTTCTCTCGTGCCTTTAGTTGCGTAGGTGCACGCTGAGTTGGATCCGTACCCGTCTCTCTTCTCTCTTGCTCTTGCAGAGGGAGGAAGGGGGAGCTGATCAGTACGTAATGCTCGGGTCTACGTGTACTGGGCCCTTGCGCAGAGGAGAGAGGAGAAGCGCCGACGGGAAGGGAAGGAGGCAAAGGGAGGATGGAGAATGGGCGTGGGGATCGAAGAAAAGAGAGGGTGAGAAGCAGCGGTGAGACGGATGGGGGAGAGGTGCGTGCGTATGGCACACACATCAATACGAGCACGCAGCCTGTGTCCGCCGAGTCGAAGGCAGACACATTCACGCCTGGGTGCGTACGTGCGTCTGCCTCTCCTTTTGAAGAGCACCGCAGAGAGAGAGAGGCAGCGTGGAGTTGACGTGCAGATGCCACTGTTGTTGTTGTTGCTGCTGCGGCGGGCATCTCCTTTTTCTCGTCAGTTCTGCTCGCGAAGGCACTCTGACACGCAAGTACGCACACGTACAGCGGCGGAGTCCACCCGACACGTTTTGTTCATCACGGGAGAGGCGTACAAGGCGCTAACGAAAAAAATGAAAAGAAGACAAGAAAGCGACGTAAGGTCGAAAAGAATGCATCAGCACAGCCACGCGGCATCGCGAGAGGGAGACGGAAGGGGAGGCGGCCCAGCAAGTGAGATAGACAGTGCCAAGCACATGCGCACTCGCTCGCTGACA
>NC_025860.1:114631-144886 GCF_000755165.1 Leishmania panamensis | reverse complement strand
GGGGGCGTGCAAAGGTGAAGGAGTACGCGGTAGGATTCAGAAGTGGGTTGACAGCAAGAGAAAGCGAGAGAAGGGGGAGAGGTGGACATGGAGTGAGAGAGATGAGGCGATGAGGTGATGTCAGTGATGCGGCACTGGCGGAGTGGAGACCGGGTTGAGTCGGGAGCAGGATCGGGGGGAGAGAGGAGGACACCTCCATCACGCAACATATAGTTGATTCCATACCCTCTCCTCGCTCTATACTGGCGAGCAGCATGCGAGTAGTTCAGTGTGACCCCAATGCGGCGTACCCCGCCTCTGCCGCCGCCGCACACACTTCAGAGTAGCATGATGTACCCACAGACGTCGAGCGTGGGACTGGTAGTGGTGGGGACGGCAGATGGCGGGGAAAAGGAAATGGCGATCTGAGTGAGACTGCAGCCGCGCCTCCACTTCGCACGCTCACCCTCGCTCTCTTGGCATGAAAACTTTCATTCGCTTTGGCCTTTCAAGTTTGAAGTAAAAATATGGAAACGAAGGGAAACAGACGCCGAAAAATAAAACGCAGGTGAGGCCGTGCAGTCGTACACCCGTGCGGGGGATAGCCCTCTCGCTCCATCCTACGCCACGCGCATACAGACACGCACACGCCTCTCTCTGTGATGCGACAAGCCTAGTCGAACAGACCAAAGCCCATGTCGTCGTCAGCCTCTTCTTCGGGCTCGTCCTTCTTCTCTACCGCCGCCGGGGCCGCGCCGCCAGCTGCAGCGGCAGCGGGGGCAGCTGCGCCACCAGCGGCCGCACCACCGAAGGTGATGCAGCCCAGCACCTCCTTCACGTTGACGGTGGCGAGGGCGTTTGCGAAGGCGGCCGCCATACCGTTGCTCACCTCGACACCAGCGGCCTTGGCCACGGCGCAGATGGAGTCGGCATCGGTCTTACCGGACTCGCTGAGGATGAGTGCGGCGTATGTGCAGGCGAGTTGCGCGGTGGCCATTGTATTCACACACACAGAGGGAAAGAAAGGCGTGGGCACGTAGGCTCTTCAATGGCCGTGAAAATGTCGTCGGCGTTGCCGTGTGGAGAAGAGCGATAGGGGTAGCGCGCACGCATGCACAGACAGACAGACAGGGGCGTGCAAAGGTGAAGGAGTACGCGGTAGGATTGTGGAGGAGGTGCGCAAGCACGCCGAGAGCCATCCGCACCGTGTGGCGGGTGTAGGAGCGGCAGAAGCGGGGAAGCGAAGAGAGGGGACGGAGGAAGGCGGTGAGCGCATGAGAGAGAGAGAGAGAGGACGCGTCATATGAAGATAAGCGTGCTTGTATGTGCAAGTACGCGCGCAGGCAAGGGCGTTGAGGAGGCGGACGGACACAGTGCATTCAGAGCACGACCCACAGCATGCGAGGGACGGGGAGAGAGAAGAGGAGGTGAGCACTGTCAGTCGCAGCAGCGGGCCTTCCGCACTTTCGAGGTGTAAGACACACAGATGGCACTTGACCAGCATACCTCTGTGTGCATGTATGAGTAGTAGGGTGATAAGGGTAGAAGGCAGCTATGGGGGCGACATTCCGTGTTGAAGCCAAGAACACTGTGCTAGTCAGGCACGGTAGTAGCGGCAACAGGTGCTGACGATCAGCCAGCGCGCCTGCGTGTCACCGGTGAGCCAAAAACACGCCTGCTACAGGCCCTCAAGGTCCATTTCACTGTGCCCACATGGGCAGCGGCACTTCGACCGACAAAAGTTCACCGTCTTCGTAGGCGAGCGTATAGTGCCAGGCGTGAAGATCGATGGCCTCCGGGCATATGCAGCCGCTCCAACTTCGGCTCTCTGCGACAGCCTCCGGTTGCCATCTGCCCTCTACCGCAGCGGCAGCAGCATCGCTTCCATTAACCTCCGCTCTGTCGGTGGAGGCAGTGCTTTCGTAGAAGCGAGTCAGCAAAGCTTCCGACGCGAGAGGTGTGCGGGGGGCGACAGCCGCCGCTTTGCTGCCCCGAGGCGTGCCCTCCTCGCCACTTTTCGCCAGGGCGCGCATGTGGGCCTCCAACGCGATGTACTTTCGGTCGCGCACAATCGGGTGTCCGAGAGAGGCGAGGTGAACGCGCAGTTGGTGCGTGCGGCCCGTACCGAGGGTGCACTTCACCACTGTCTGATCGGTGGCTGCATCGTAGCGCATTACCTGTAACGCCGTCTTGGCCGAGCGAAGCGTCTCCAAGTACTGTTGCACACGCCTGGAGGTATCTGAGAGAACAGCCGACGCTTTGTGTGCCAGCAGAGTTGCTGGACCATTCCTCACAGGAGGCAGTGAGAGAGTCACTGCACCTACTGAGTCCCTCCGGCCACCTCGCGTAAGTAGACGCATGCGCTCATTCTTCGCTGCAACGTCCTCTTGCGTGCGAACTGCCTTACTTCGTCCACCAGAGAGCGAGCCGTTGCGCAATTCGGGTGCCTGCTGCTGTTGAAGTCGTTTGGCGTCTGCCTGGCGCTGTTGCCACGCATCCGTGATGGCGACGTCCGGCGACCAGTACAGGCTACTGTGGTGATCCAAACACCCGATGGGCCGACACACAAGCAGCTCGGCAACAGTGTGGTGTGTCGCACCGCTCGTGCCAACGCCCGCCACAGCAACGTCGGGTGCTCCGTGCTCATCGCTCGTTGACTGCGTCAGTAGCGAAGTGCTGCGCAGGACGCAGTGATGCTGCTGACGTGCGATGCTCTCGAGATCTACTCGGCCATGCACTCGCGCACAGTAGACCTTGCGGGAGGTCGGCGCTGGTAGTGATAGAGGCAGAGTCTCCAAGCCAGCGCCTACCTCCCGCACGTCATCTCGGTTAGCCACGTTGTCACCATCGGCACTGTTCTCGTCGTCACTGCTGTCGAGCTCTTCTTTACTCGAGATGGCCGCTGCCGTGCGGCGCGCCGTACAGCTATTCAGTCCAAAGAGAAGTACACCGCTGGTGGCCGCGTCGAGCCGGTGCACAACGTGGGCCTTCATGGTGTACGAGGACGGAACAGCAACTGCCGCGTCACCGCTTCGTGCACGCGTCATCTTTTCGGTACTGGCGCAGTGGCTATTGCCAACTGATAGTGGACTGTCATCCCCGTCTTCAGCCTCGCGCGACCGCTTCAGCGGCTGTGCCGTCTCTGCTGCGATGGTGATGTCACCGTGCGGACTGGCGTGCCTGTCCTCTTTCGGATTCCTCGCTCGACCCTCTTGCGTCGTCGCATCACGTTCGCGCATGAAGAGGGCCTTGAGCACTGCCCAGTCTTCAGCAGACACGCCAATCTCGTCTACTAAGGTGGAAAGCGATGAAGGACCGCAAAGGACGGGCGCGCTGGCGTCTGCTGAAGACGGAGGGCGCCGCAGCCACACTCGAATAAGCTCAAAGCCGCCCGTCTTGTGAACAACAGAGGCGTAGGGCGGATGCGGCAACGCACTGCCGGTCGTTGCGCTGGTGTGGTGCTCCTCGATGCGGTAAAATCGGCGCGCATCGCCGTCGCCGCCGCCGCCTAGCACGTCCTCGAGAATGCTCGTCACTGAGTTCTTGCGGTAGCGGCCGGCAGGGTGCACCGGCAACCCTGGCGGCTTACTTACCACAAGCATGGCAAGTGTCTTCGCCGCCGGCACCGGTGTCCTGGCGTGCACCTCAGGAGGCACAGCGGACAGAGCAGCGGCGACGTCGCAACGCAGAATCTCCAGCGGCGGATGTGCAAACATGCGCCCCTCGCAGCGCCACACACGGTGACACACCAAGTCTCGTTGCTGAAGCAAGAGAAGTGGTAGGGGAGTCCCACTGACAGTAGCGGCGCTGGCGGAGTGTGCTCCAGCACTTCCCTGCGCAACAGCGCTGTCTCTGGATAGCGATGTAGATGCGGCCGACAGCATGTGCGGCAACAACGCATCGACTTCAGCCTCAGAGGGCAACTCTGTCAGCCACAGAACTGTACGACACCAAGCAGGCCAATCACTCGACGCCGTGCTCACCTCGCTGCTCGGTATCGTGCAGAGCAGGGCTGTTGACGGGGTTGCTTGAACGGGTGCCATCATCTGCTTCGGCAGCGGATGCGGTTGGGCTTCAATCATACCACTATGGTCTCTTTTAGCAATACCGCCATCTGTGCAGCCTGTGCTGGAGTGGATGCCTTGCGCGCGAGCCACAACGTCGATAAGTGCTCTCTGGTAGCGACGCCCGGCCGCCCGGCATTCCACCTCTCGATCGCGCAGCCACAGTACACCTTCGCAAAGCTCCTCGATGTACGCGGGGAGGGTGAAGCGACGGTCGAGCGTGGCGCTGCCACTGACATGCAGCGAGGATGACGCCGCTTGCTGCTGTAACAGCAGTGGCACCACTGCGGAGCGGATAGTGCCGGTGGTTGTGCTGGCGGGGATGATCCCCCGTTCCGACAACAACGGCACCTTCTCGGCGGCGGCGGCATCAAACGGCACGAAGGCAAACTCCTTCAGAAAAAGCTCGAGAAGGCCATGGCCCAGCCACCGACCCTTCACCGGTGCGCGGAAGAGGTAGCTGTACGGCCTCACCGCGATCCACGGTGCGTCGCTGTCCACTGCAGCGGCTGATGGGAAGGTAATCTCCGTGTCTCCGCCAGTGACGGCACTGTGCTTGAGTGATCTGGATGGCGGTGCCAGTAGCGCACCACTGCTGCCGTGACAGCACTGTCGGCAGCAAGGCTCACGAGTGAGGTAGCGGTCTCCTGGCTCAACCGCAGTGGTAGAGGGGGCCACCATGAGAGGCTGCCATGTGTGTAGGTATCGAGGCAAGTGTGAGCAATGAGGCAGCAGGTTAGGCGGAGAGACGCAATTGAAAGGCAGCGGAAGGGTGCCGTGGTGCAGTTGCAGGGGGTGGCGCTGTGGAGTAGAGGGAGGGAGGGAGGGAGCCCGGCGTCCGTGGGTACATCTGTGCCTCTGTGTGTCTGCGTGGCTAGCACTGGCGTTTCGCGACAGTGACTGGGCCCGCCGCACCCGACGCATGGACCACCAGCGATCTGCCTGTATACAGCGAGAGAGGGCAGCAAGGTAAACAAAAGGCGTGGCTGAGCACACAGAAGCATGAGGAGCCGGTGGCTACGCACCTAAGTCGTCGTAATTCTGTGTGTTGGCGTGCCTGTGTAAGCCCTCACCACATTCGCCGGAGCAGGCAGGGGGGAGCCACAGGGCTGAGAGAGTGAGAGACCTGGTCGCTCGAATAGGGTGGGTGATAGAGGTCACACACACCTACACACATGGGGGAGCGTATGTGTGTGTGTGTGTGTTCAGCACCATCACTCGGCTTCCGTGTCTCGCCGCTGTACCTGCCGTACCAGTCGCATGTGCACCTCCTTGGCCCACTCCGTCTTGCGGCGGAGGTACAGTACAAGGCCTTCGGTGGCCAGCAGAGTAAAGCACAAGGTGGCGAAGATGCCGACGAAGGTACGGCGCGGGGTGCAGGTGAACGTGTCGGCGTCGAAGGAGTACAGGAACACACGCGTACAAGGCACGTAGGCACACCGGTTTAGCGATGGGTAGAACGTTTGATGCGTGCCACATGCAGCGCTGGTGACGCACAAGGCGCCCAGCGTGTTCACATCCGCAGCAACCGCCGTCCCGCGCGGCACCGCTAGATACAGCAGAGGCAGGTTGTACCCTGCATCGGAGGCACCGCTGGACCACTTGGAGATCCGTGCACGCCGTGTTACCGCGACGGTGGCGCCGCGCAGCTGCTGCATCCCGACTACGATCGGCGGCTCGCGATAGTCTCCCATGGTGTGCTTGTGGCGCTCTAACATACTGACAAGCGATCCGGTAGAGTAGAAGCGAAGTGCTTTGCCATCTGGTGTCATACAGGAGCTGAGGTGCAGCGCGATGCGGCACGCATTGCTCGTCTCATCCGTGCTGACGATGGACTCGTCGCGCACGGAGAGTACGAGCGGTGGCAGATGCGCGAGAGCCGAAGGGTCGAAAGGGCATTCAAGGTACTCCCCAGTGCGGTACGCGGTGGTCTGGCTCGCGTTCAAGCCCCAAGTGCAGCACCCCTTCTTGCGCAGCAGACTCTGCTCGCCGTCATAGCAGGAGGAGGAGTTGTTCTGGGGGGATGCGATCCACGACGCCATACTCACGATAAGCTCCTTTGGAAAGGAAAGTTCTTCGACCCCCTCTGCCGTGGTCAGCACCACCGTGTAGCCGCGCATGATAAGCGTGGCGTCCTGCTCGTTGATGCGATCAGTGATATCGGCGCCGCAGATGGACGCGTTCACGGAGAAGACGACACCGCCGTCGCCGTGATCTGAGCGAGCGGTGCCGGCGAACAAAGAAGGTGGGAGCTGACGCACTAGACAGAAGTCCATCTCCTTCGACCTGGATGGAGTGGTGGCGGCCTCCGCAAGGGATGCCCTCGATGCCGCCGCGGCAGTCAAGCAGGACTTCGATGAGCGGAGTGCTCTGTTACCGGCACCGCTGCGGCTGCTGCCCGTGTCTCTGCACTCGTTGAGTGAATTGCGCGTATTTTCTTCATCTATGACGGAGCTGTAGAGAGCCTCGGCCTCGCGGTTCAAGGCGGCCACAGGCAAGGCGGCGGACTGCACCAGTAGGCCCCGCGTCATGTAGAGCACGAACGTGCTGTTCGTGGAGCCGCAACAAGGCGTGGAAACACCGAGACCACCAACGGCTGGGGGCGGCGCCTGCCCAGCCGAGTGTGCCACAATTAAGTTCTCCATGTCGCATGAGTAGGTAAGACAGTCCCACAAGAGTGCGCGACTGCTGAGCATCGACGAGTTGCCCAGCTGGAGTCCAGGCGGGGCCATCGTACTCCAGTGCACAGACTGGTTAACAAGAATACCCATTCCATACGAGGTGCACCACGCCTGCGCGATGAAATCCACTGCAGGCGAGGCACTTCTCGCGGCGGCGTCGCTGAAGCTGTCACCGTTGGCGTCGCAGAGCACGTAGGCACTGCTGCGGAGCGGCTCCCAGCTCCCCAGCGTAAAGTTGTCGCTGGTGAGCTGCATCGCCTCGTAGACAGCGCGCACGGCGGTACCGGTGCTGCTGAACGCATTGGGTACTTTCTCAAAAGCGTCGCTGATGGCGCTGACGCGGGGAGAGCACAGGCAAGCAAGAACGGCAAATGCGGCCAGCAGAGACAGAGCTTGGCGGCTGTGCTGGCGCGGAAGTCGAAACGTCGCGTGTACTGCCGGTCGGAGCAGCGACAAGCCTCCGCACTCAGAGAGGACGCGATGGGAGGCATTTTGCGTCATGGAGCCTTGACACAGGGTTGATGGCCTTTCGTGCCGGCGTGCGACTGCCTCTGGTGCTACACTGATTCTCATGGTGAGGGGTAGAGGGCAACGGAAGAACACTGACAGCCAGCACCCTTTTCCCACGCGCATGCTAGCCTGGTGGCGTGGGGGAGCTACTCAATCGCAAGCGCGTATGGGTACGGAGAGAGGCGGAGAGGAAGAGGGGAGGGGAGGAGCGATGGGAATCGACAGACAGACAGAGAGGAGGAGAGCCTTGGGAGAGGGTTGTCGGTCCCTCGTTCGAGGTAGGGGGTATCCGCCACCACCACCCTCCCCACCCCTCGCGCCAGTCGCTTCTATGATGTGTTCGTTACACATCCCCTTCAGGAGGAAGGAAGGAGGGAGGGAGGAAGGAGAGAGGACAACACACATCCTGCTGCTGCTGCTGCTGGAGTCCTAGTCGCAAAGAGCGTAAGGCGGGAAAAGAGAAAGGGCTGATAGAGGAGGGTGGGCTCCCCATTGGGCAAGGGCACGCACGCACCACTGCGACACACAGGGGGGGAGGAAGGAGAAGGCGCACCAAGAGAATAACGGCAAACAAAATCAAATGAAGATGTAGAGAGCGCACGGTGAGCTGTCTGACGGGCCAAACAGGCGGGGAAGACGAAGCCGAACGTCTCAGAGTGCTTGTGTACAGCGGTGACCTCAGCGTGAAGGTCCACGAGACGCAATCGGCTGTAGCGTCTCCACCACCGCATCCAGCTTGTAGTGCATTCGCTCCAAGTCGGCTACCCCGGGCATGAATTACCGCATCCTTGTGAGCCAACTGGTCCGTCAAGCGACTCATCAAGGCTTACGTGCCCACGCCGACGAACAGAATCTGGGGCTCCGCAGTGGATGGCACGTCGTTTGCTCCATCCGGTATGAGTGCAGTGGAGGAGGTGGGCGACTGCTCCGCCTGAGGCTGGCCCTCTTGACGTCGCGGCTTCTCCGGCTTACCCTTCACTCGGCGCTTCGCCGCATGAGGCGTTTTGAGCGACGGCACCGGTACGCTGCTGCCGCGACGGTTCCTGCCATCCGGCGAAGGCGTAGACGAGAAGAGCCGTTGCCTCTGCGCAGAACGGTGCGCCGCTAACGCTCGCGTTACAGTCTTTCCTCGCGCGTATCTCTGCACCGAAGTGGCAGGTGGGCCGCCACCACCGCCACAGCTGAGATCCGGCATGTAGGGCTTACACAGTGACGGAATGGGTTCGGCAACTGGGGCTCCCAGTTGAAACTCCTGCGGTTCTGTGGGCAGACCGGTCCAGCGATGTGCGCTGCTGCCGTTGAGGCGTGCCGCTGCCTCCCGGCGGCGCCTACGCCCCTCCTCTACCCGCTCGAGGTGCTACGAGACGCCAGAGACTTCCGTCACAGAGACCTCCGCCGTCTCGGCGGCAGGGCTGCGGCCGCTGTTACCGTTTGACGCGTCTTCCGCATCACAGGCGTCATTCAGCGCTGCGGGTCCACGATTTGGCCAAAAGGTGCATTCCCTCATCGCCGCGTCTTCCTGCTCGCGACGCAGCGCGCCATACATCTTACTGGGTTGCAGAGCCCACGCCTATGACTTCATGTATATGGCGTCCGGCGTCGATGCTAGCCGGTATCGCTCCGCCGAGAGCAGTCGTTCGCCGATAAGTTAGTCGATGTTACCGAACTCGCTAGCAGAGGTGTCACGACGAGTTGCCAACGTCGTCGCTGCAGTGGTGTGCTTCTTACGCAGCAGCCAAGAGGTGGAGCGTTGCTGCAGCGACGGTGGCGTAGCGGTGCGAAAGTTCGTATGATAATGTGTGGGTCCCAACAGACTGCCATGCGCTGCGATGGCTCGAGCCACGGCAGCTGTCGACGTTGTGGAAGCCTTTGACGCCGCTGGCGCCTGCACAGCTGGGCTTGCGTGTCCGGCCTTATCGTACAATCACTCTACACGTTCCTCGTTGTGGTCACCAGTCATCGCGTCCACCGTCATGGTGCATGACTAGTACGGTCTTGCTTACGTACGTCCGGTGCTGCCGCTACTGCTCGTGGTACTGTGAGATTGGCTGCGTCAACTGCAGCGGTGCCTTGGTGTCCGTGCGGAGATACTCCTCGTACACGGCAAACTTGCGCTGGTGCCTCACCAGAAGCTCTTCCTCGCTAGGCATAATGAGCGCGCCGACAAGCAACGCAGCAGACCCGATGGGTTGGGGGGATGGGGAGAGAAGGTGCGGGATTGATGAGGGAGACTCGAGCAGGGGTAATGCTGTGCTACATTGCTTGTGTGTGACTGAAAAGGGGATCGTTGCAGCGCTGGCTCGAGGACGCGGGTGGTGGTGGTGGTGGTGGGGGGACGGAGCGTCAGCGTCGACAGCCGCAAAGCAAAGAAGAATGAGACAATAGGGAGGCGAAGGGATGAGAGAGAAGGAGGCAGAGGTGCAGCGTCTCCTGCTGCACAGAGGATCTATGTGCTTGTGTATGAGTGCGTGACTGGAATAAGGCATCAACAGCTGAATCAAGGCAAGCTCACCATTCTTCCCTGCTTGCTTTCCCCACCCCGTCCCCGCTTATTGGCCTCCCACCTGCTACACATCATAGCGTGACTGTGCCTCCCCCTACCTCCGTCCTCGCTTGAGACCACGATCTGTGGCGGCGCTGCTGCAGCGGCTGTCGACGTAGTTTTGTTCTGTTCTCCCGTGCTGCGGTCGCCTTTGGGCGTCCGCCTTGATGTACACGAAGAGCCTCCTTTTCTCTGCTGAAAAGAGGGAAGCTAACGAAGAGAGGCACACGCACACACACGTTCGCCCATATCAACGCCCCTGATCACCGAGCTAAGGAGAGAAAGAATCAGTCCAAGACCAACCATCACCCTGCTTTTTTTTTTTGCTTCGCCTCAAGTCCTCTCGCTCCTGCACGGCCACTGGGCTCCTTGCTGCGCCTACTCGCCTGCATATGAGCAACGAACGCGGAGCGAGAGAGAGAAAGGGCATGTGGGGTGGAAAGGGGGCAGAGGCACACTCCCCGCAGAGCCACTTCTTCTTCTCCCCCTCTTTGTAGACCACAAAGCCCACACAAATCAAAGTAAGTTGAGGAATGCAGACAAGATCAACAGGCGATGAAAGCAAAAGGAACGACTCGAGAGGGGGGAGATGAGCACAAGATGGAGGCGCATCAAGACCTATGCGTCGCCACTCTGAAGCACCCCACACACACGCACATATATATATATATATATATATATATTCGTATGCAACATGAGCTCCTCCTATGCGTGCACATTGGCAGCTGCAGCGCAACAGGGAATGCACAGTCAACGGTAGTGGCATTAGGGTGGGTGGTGGTGGTGGGGGCGCATTTTAGCAAGTGTTAAAAGGGAGAAATCATTGTGCACAGTCGTAGTGGAAGCGAGCGCTCTTCGTACGGCACGGCAAGCGGCAACACCGCGTCGGGCATCACGCTCATCTTCGACGCGTGTGCACCAAAGAGTGGGGTCCTGTCCTCTGCCGTCATGGACGCGGTCCACACTGAGCCACTGAGGGGGTTGCCACTGATGCCCTCGCAGTCGAGTCTGTGCGAGACGGGCTCGGAGGTGTTGCCTTGGAGGTCGATTGCCGACTCGTAGTCGCAGAGGAAGTCGACGCAGCAGCTGCGACCCGCTGCGACGCACTCATCCACAAAGGCGTCTGAATGCCCACCGCCAGAGATCACGAGGAAGCCCACCTCCACCGGCGGCTGAGCGCGGTCCTCGCGTGAGGAAGGGATGATGGGGCTGATGGACATGGGCGACAAAATGGAAAAAAGAGGGGCGTCTGTCGCATAGGGCTGCTGCTGCTGCGGCAAGTACGGTGCTGCGTCGGTATCGAAAGGATCACTGTTCTGGACTAAGATGGTCTCCGAGGGGTCGGTCAGCTTCACTGCCGTGCCGAATGGTCCTTCGGCAGCAGTCATGGCGGTCGAGCCCACGTTAGCAAAGCCCACCGCTGCGGTACGCTGTGCCGAGGCACTCGTGGAGACGCCGGTTGTGGGAGCTGTGCTGCTGCTCCTCGCTTCACCTGCTGCGGCAGCCAAGACACCAGGTAGCAAACGACGGCTGCGTTGAGCGTGACGCCGCGCCTCCTCGTTGCGCACACTGCGACGCTGCGTGTAGCGCTCCTGTGCAGCCCGCAGCATACCGACCAGGGACGAGCTCTCGCCGATGGGTGCGCTCTTGTCCGCGTCGCCGTGCATGAAAAACATGCGCTGAGGGAAGAAGTCGAAGATGTTGTCCGGCAGCACTTCGCCCGTGTCGCCACCGCGGCGGTCATCGAAGTAGGCGTTCAGCGTGTAGCGCGCCATGTGCGCCTTTCCACCGGCAATTTGGTACAGCACGTCCCGGTAGAGGCCCTTTGCCTGGAAGTGGTTCACGAGACCTTCGACGTTGTAGATGCCGCTTAGGCCGACGTAACGGTGAATCGACTCACGCGGGTTGTAGCGGGGGACGTTGTAGGCGACGTCCGACGGCGGTGGGACACCTTCGTAGGTGCCTTGCTCGGCGTTGCACCGGTACGCGGAGAGCTGCGCCTGAGAGAGCAGCGACATCATCGTCAGGTGCGCACCGGCGGAGTGGCCAATGAGCGTCACGTTGTTCAGGTCTCCATTGTAGCGCTCTGCGTTGTTCAACACCCACGCGATGGCGTCTGAGACGTCCAGCGTCATGCCCTCCATCGTTGTCTGCGGGAAGTTGCGATAGTCGGGGCAGAAGACGACGTAGCCGCGCTGGGCCAGCACCCGGGCTATCATGGTGCTCCAGAGGTGGCTGCCAATGATCCACATCGCCCCCGAGACGTCAATGACAATGGGAAAGCGCTTGCGGCGGAGCCGCTTACTCTGCTGTGCGTACTGGAGCGTCTTCATGATGGTATCGAGTGGCGCTGGCAGAACAATGTCCACCGTGGCGCGGTTGTGCAGGTTCATGCGATCCTCCTCGTCCTCCTCGTCGAGATCGACGAAGAAGTTTTCTTCGGAGAAGGTGCGGGCGTGCGGCGTGCGTAGCGCATGTGCCGACGCTTCGCGCTTTGCGCGCCCGCGGCGGTGCTGCGGTGGTGCACCACCTCGCCGACGTTGTCGCCTCGCTGTCGCGCCGCCGGTTTGGCGCCGTGAATGCGGCCCTGAACTGTGATCGTCCTGTGAGAGCCCCGCCGTCACCTTCACCCCCTCCGCGTCGTGAAAGGCGGCCAGCACGTCTCGCAGCATCGGATCGCTCGAGGGGCTCGCCTTGGGCAGTGTCTCGTAGTACACAGGACGGCCTTCATACGCCCACACATGCTGCTGGCTGCCAAGATGGTTGCACCTGTTCATCGGCTCTTCCATGCTATCAGCCGGCGCTGCGCGTGTGGTGGCAGCCTCATCACCAGCGGCACTACGCCGAAGCTTGTAAGGCTGGTTTTCCGTTCCGCTGCTTGATGGCAGACTACTTTGCACCTTGGCGCGTGCCGCGTCAGCCACGGAGGGGCCACTGTGAGCCTCCTGCTGCTGCTGCTCCGCACCTTCTGGCTCTCGTGAGCGCTGCGCAACGGTGTCTCCGATGGAGAATCGCTGTAGTTGGGGATGCTGGGGCTGGCGCAGAGGCAAGCTGCGCATGGCAGAGCCGTCTGCCGGGTTCAGGTTGCACGTGGCGGTGCCCACCAGCCGCTCAAGCGCTGTGACACTGTGCGGATCGCACGTCGAGGCATCGATTCCGCCGTGACGTGGCCCATTGAACGCCGAGTGCGAAGGTGATGGGTGGGGGCGGCGCTGCAAAGACGAGGATACGACGGCGATCGTGTCGCACTTGTCGGAGCCGCGGCCCAACGGCTCGCTGTTGAGGCCAGGTGGCAGGCGCTGATCACACCCGCCACCAGAGGCTTCCCCGTCCCGCAGAGGGGATGATAAGGAGGTGGGATACAGCAGGGAGAGAGCACGATCATCAATCTCGCCGTCGATTGCGTGGGGTAGTCTGTGATCACCACTGAAGCCACGCATGCGCTGGTCCACGGCAGGCGCCTCCGCCTCTCCTTCTCTGCACGCCGAGGACGGAGACCTGCACGGCACGAGGCGGTGGTGGCGTGGCGTTAGTGGACCGCGCGCTGGCCACTGTCGTGACTGGCAACCAGTGCAGTCTTTGCCTGCCCCATCCCTCTGTCCGGTGGCAGCCGCAGTCTCGAGACGACGTCGACGACGTGCCACCGCAAGCGCAACGGCTGAGGACGATGACAGCTGCACCTGGTGTGGTGGCTGCATGGCTTGCACGATGGAGTCCTTGCGCAGCACCTCGTGTAGGTCCACGCCCTCCGCCTCCAGCACGCGCAGGATGTTGCGCCGCTTCGTCTTCTCGGAGGAGCGGTACGACACGCGGCGGATTATGTTGGGAGAGGTCAGGTACCACCAGCAGTGCGGGATGAAGCACACCGCGACACAGGCGCTGTAGACAAAAAGCCGAAGCATTTGCGCCACCCACACCACTCCTGTGCTGAGCGCGTAGAGTAGCTGCAGGGCACTGGTGAGCATCCACACCAGCTGCCGAACAGCGTACGGCAACATCTGCAGCGCAGGCTGAGAGGTCGAAGGGGAGGGAGAAAGAAGGGGTCTAGAGCGAAACGAAGCGAGAGACAGAGCAATCGCGGAGAGTGAGGAGACCGCCAAGCCTCGAAGGACACAGGTCAAGGCGGCCCCGGTCTCTACACACGCACAGGGATACACAGAGAAACAAGCAAACAGGCCACTCGCGACGGGAAAAGCGAGAAGAAGAGGGCTCTGCGTGTGTGGCTCTCTCGCTCTCTGTTCGCTTTCCTCCCTTGGTGCGCCTGCGGTCTGGTCGCCTCCCAGCAGAGACCACAAGCGCACGTCTCAACGGATACAATCGAAGACGGCGAGAGAGCCACACACGCAGAGGAGAGGCGAGAGTGGGGGGGGGGGGGTGGCGGGGGAGCGTCGCCTGGTTTACAGAGAGGGGAGGAGGCGCTGTTGTGCTTGCGTGTTTTACTAACCTCGCCCTTCCTCTCACCACTACGTTGAATGGACTACAGCAAACTACGACAGCGGTACAAGTGGCACCAGAAGATGACGACAATGCCGTCTCGTTGTGTATTCGGTTCTGTGCGAGGCTCTTCTTGGCTGGCTAACAAGAGGGGGGAAAAGGGGGCAATGAAGGCCGAGATGAGGACAACAAAGCTCGTTTACCGCACACACTCGAGGGGGCAAACACCGCAGGCTAAAACGAAGAAAACAAGCAAGCAAAGAAGTGCCCACTGACAGATGGCCACTGACGTGCGCACGCGAGAACCAACTCAGCCCGTGCTCGCTTGTGTCGCTTTCTTGTGTGCCTGTAAGTCGTGACGAGCACCAGGATTGCGAAGGAAGGGGGAGGGCACAGGGCAGCAGCGGGGAGGCGGAGAAGGTGCAGGCGCAATAATGATGAAAACAAACCGAGGAGGAGAACGTGAGGAGCAAAGCGCAGACGTACGCACGAGGGAGGGGGCGGTGGTGCTATCGAAAACACCTGACGCTAGCGAACGCCGTGCGGGTATACGTTGGCGAATATATCAAGCGCACACAGAGAGAGAGGAGGAGGAGGAGGAGGAGGAAGAGGCGGAGAGAAATCGGTCGAGCACGAGGTGCAACACGCTAGCCACGCAACACAAGGGATGACGAGAGAAAAGTGAAAGGGCACCGGCTTGATGAGTAACAGTGAGAGGTAAAAGACCGCCAACACACGAAGGAGTTGGCGAAACGGTCGAAGATAGCCCCTCCCCGCCCCCAAGGAAAAAGGTGGTGAGAAAGACACAGGGTGAGGGAAGGGGAAGGTAATATACGTCGCGGTGAGACTGAGAGACAACAATGACAATGCAGCTTCTCAGTTGACGCAGCACACACGCGCAGAGCGAAAAACGAGGAGGAGAGGTGAGAGAAGAAGGTGGTCGGTGATGCTGAACGCACACCCACAGTCACGCACCCACCCAAGCGGTCTCTGTGCTGCGCACTTCTTTCACCCTTCCACGTGTGAGCAAGCGGGGGGGGCGGGCAGAAAAGAGCCCCAACAACAAAACACTTAGGCAAAAGTGCCGTCAGAGCTGAAGATAACAGCAGCGAGGAAGAGAGAGAAAGGGACACGTGGGGTGGGCGTAGGATAGATGTGTCTCAGAGATAACAGAGGGGTGGTGGTGGTGGAGGGGAGGAATGGGCTGATTAGGCTGCGTCGGACCGCCGCTCCGCTGCTCCCTCGCCTTTCTTTTCCTCACGTCTCTCTCTCTCTGTGCCCAATGCTCCCTTAGCTCTCGGGTTGCGGAGTCAGAGAGAGAGAGAGAACGCACACCAGTGAAAGAGGAAAGTGTGTGTGTGTGTGAAGGACACGCACAGAACTGGCGAGGGGAAGACTGGGAAGGAAGTAGAGGATAGTCCGAGTCTGCGTGCGGGACAGGCTCAGAGGGAGGAATATATATAGAGATATATATAGATGTATGTGGGGGGGGGGGGCGGCTCAGCAAGATGGCGGAGCCCTTCCTACACCGTGGGTGCCGGCACACGGGTGCGCAGAGACAGACAAGAAGACAGGACGCTCAGACACACAGGGGGAGAGAGAAGGGCAGCAATGCCGTGAAAAAGTTCCCTCCAACAGCAATGAACGGCGAGCTTGAGAAGCAAAAGGCAAAACAACGAAAAGCGAGCAACTCAACACGAGTGTACGCATGCGTGTGCGTGTGTGCGGGTCGTCTTACTTATTTGCCTGTTGCATCTGAGTTCGAGTCTGATAACTAAAACGCGCAGCACCCACCGCAAGCGCCACTACTCGCGACGAAGAAGGAAAGAGAGAGGCGCCCACACACCCACGCACTACTCACAGACACGTCAACACGAACGGGCACAGGAAATTCGCTCTTACAGAAAGTTTCTTTTCCGCCTGTGCCTGCTAATATATAATGTATGTATGTGTGTGTGTGTGTACAGCGAGATCACGTGTTCTCCTTGTGTGGCATATGCGCGTCTTTCCCTCCCTTCTTGGCGTTTCCCCCTTCTCCTCTTCTGCACACCGTGTGACGATGAGTGTGAGGCGATAAACCAGTAACCTAGCAAGAGAGAGAGCGCGCGAGCGAGCGAGCAAATGACTCTGAGAGCAATGCCACACTGGCGAGGCAAATTTTTGAAGGAGAGGCAAGAGGTGGAGAGAGGGGCAGTGCACACACAGCCACACACGAGAAGAGACCGTTTTGTCCGAACTCACCGGAAGATGCTCGAGATGAAGGGCAAATGACTAGAGCAGCGGAGAGGGGGGAGAGCAAGCAAGATGAGTTCGGGTGCCCACACCGCACGTATTCTTGGTTTCGTGTGCACCTCTGCCACCGTGCACGTGAGCGTCGGAGCAAGTGATAAGGGGGCGGGAAGGGGGTGAAAGTAGCAGCGCGCACGAGCCCACAGAGCAGCGACAATCGCAACGGTGATTACTGCAAACGGCCTGAGTAGACGCGGACGCGGAAAGGCTGAGGTGGCAGAGAGGTGGAGAGCTGAGAGAAACAACTGAAGGATTACTGTGGCGGGGGTAAAACACCAACACTAATGGGCGAGTGACGTGCGGCTAGTGATGATGACGTCAACAGAAACGACGGGAGAAGGGGGGCTCGCGGCGATGTCGGGCGGGCGGAGAAGAGAGAAAGAGCGAGCATAGATTATATTATACGAGGAGCGAGCAGATGTGGATGTGTGAGATTTTCTATTTATTATTTTCATGTCACGCGTTGAGTGTGCGTTGGCGGATGGCGTTTGAGAGAAGGAGCGAGGGAAAAAACGAGGACGCGGTGGAGGAGGAGGAGGGGGCAGCGTGAGAGGACAGGAGGGCGAAAGGGGGCAACAATGCAATCACACGTGCACGTGCACCCACGCTAAAAGTAGAGCCCCATTTGTGTGAGAGAATGCGATGCGCAGCGTAGCGGCAGAAGAGCGATGCCGTCACCGCCATGCCCCAGGAAATGAGGAAGACGCACAGTGGCACAGGACAACGTAAGCAAAAAGGGAGGGAGGGGGTGGAGAAGGGGGCTGCCCAATGCGGAAGCGGAATGGGCCACTTCACAGCGCCGCTGGCCGCCTTCCCACTCACGGGAAGGGGGTCTGCAGCAGCGAGCTGGCTGAGAGCACTGCCCCAGGGCAATGCATGAGGTGGGTGTAGTCACGTGGAATCGCAGCACAACGGTACAGGGGATCCCCGCGAGCAAGCACAGAGAGGAAGAGGGGCGGGGGGGGGGGAAGGGAGGCAGAAGGAGCCGCCGCTTAAGCATAGGAACAGAAGCCCACACGAGCGCCGACCTAATGCACCTGCACTCCGCTCTATCATGCCACGCACTCACACTTGTAAGGAGGCAGTAGGCGAGCGAGGCGATGCGAAGAAACGAAGATGTGGCGTGTACACCCAAGACGGAAAGGGTCATCGAGGAGCAGCGATGGAACGGACAGTATCATCACGGCACAGGCTGCCACACCCTAGCTGACTGCATGCAAGTGACTGACGCACGTACGCACGCCGTCCAACCTCGACTTCCCCTTCCTCGCTACGAGAGAGACCAGCAAGGGCTTCATACGTCCTACTCAAAGCCAATGAGCAGGATGAGGGAGAGGCGGGAGGGAGAGAAGCGGAGCTGGACAACTGCTTGACGGGTGCACACACCCACACCCACACCCACACACGCACACGCCACCGTGAGAGCATCTTTGCGTTCTCGCTTCAAAAAGGACAGATGTAGCTGGCGAGCCGCATCAGCTTACTGCGCGAGGAAGACGGGCACGGGGAGAGCAAGAAACCGTCCGGCCGCGTGGCGGGAATGATCGGAAACTTGTAGTGTACCTCCGGCGAGATACCACTCAGCACAGGACTCAGACCCTTCGAGATGGCTTCCAGGTCCATTAGCTTCGACACGGAGCTAGAGCCGTCAGTAGCGCCACCAGCTGCACTGCTCGCGGTCACGCTCGACGTTCGGGAGTGCGCCCCGTCTGTCACGCTTGCCCCGCCGTCTTTGCCGATGGGCGCTGCCGTCGCTGTTTTCCCGGTCAACTGCGCGTGTCGACGTTCGTCATCGTCGATGTCGTAGTAGGACAAGAATTCTACGATGTGACTGTTGCCACAGAGCGGCTCCTCGATGATGGAGTCGGTGTGCGTGGCGCCGGGGACGAGGATGTACTCGATGGTCACTGGCTTCGGCAGCGTCTTGGCAGCCTCTGGGTTCTCCTGAATGGCCTTTACAATCGCGTCCCGCTGCGCGTTGCGCATGATGTAAACGATATTCGCACTCTCCGTGAGGGGTGCGCTCTTGTCCGCGTCGCCGTGCATGAAAAACATGCGCTGAGGGAAGAAGTCGAAGATGTTGTCCGGCAGCACTTCGCCCGTGTCGCCACCGCGGCGGTCATCGAAGTAGGCGTTCAGCGTGTAGCGCGCCATGTGCGCCTTTCCACCGGCAATTTGGTACAGCACGTCCCGGTAGAGGCCTCGCTGGTCGAAGTGCCTCACAAGACCGCCGACGTTGTAGATGCCGCTTAGGCCGACGTAACGGTGAATCGACTCACGCGGGTTGTAGCGGGGGACGTTGTAGGCGACGTCCGACGGCGGTGGGACACCTTCGTAGGTGCCTTGCTCTGCGTTGCACCGGTACGCGGAGAGCTGCGCCTGAGAGAGCAGCGACATCATCGTCAGGTGCGCACCGGCGGACTGGCCAATGAGCGTCACGTTGTTCAGGTCTCCATTGTAGCGCTCTGCGTTGTTCAACACCCACGCGATGGCGTCTGAGACGTCCAGCGTCATGCCCTCCATCGTTGTCTGCGGGAAGTTGCGATAGTCGGGGCAGAAGACGACGTAGCCGCGCGCGGCGAAGAGACGTGCGACCAAGAAGTTCCAGAAGTAGCAGCCAATGATCCATGCGCCACCGTTGACGGAGATCAAAATGGGAAAGCGCTTGCGCAGCAGCCTACAGCGACGCTTCTGTGCCGAAGGTTGCGGCTGTCGCCTCGAGGTGCCGCCACCGCCGCCGCCTTTTCGGCTATCGTGAGACTTTTCGCAGTCCTGCATGGGCGCCGTTTCGTTGGACTTGCGCTCTTGATCCATAAAGCGGAAGAGCGAGTCCAGCGGGACGGGGAGGTAGATGTCCAGAGTGGCGCGGTTATGCAGGTTCATCCGGTCTTCCACATCGGCCTCATCATCAGAGTCCGTGAAGCTCTCGTTCGAAGCCTCGGGAAACACCGAAACCTGCGACAATGACGACTCCGCATGTGACGCCACGAAGTTCATCTTCCCCTGCTGCTGTTGCTGCTGACTGCGATGACGGTACACGCGTTGTAGGGCGGCGAGCGTGTCGTCGAAGGAGTTGTACTTCAGGGCCGTATTAAGCCGAGATACGCTCGGAGGACTCTCCTCGTCGGTTATGTTCACCGGAAGCCCGTTGACGAAGGTGCCGTCGGCCGGGTTGATCGTGCAAGCCCACCGCTCCACCGTTTCCCGGTCCACCTCCGGGCCACTGGGCAGAGGCAGCGACGGAGAGCCGGCACGGCGACTGCCACTGGCGAGGTTTCCCTGCAGGAATGCTTCATGGTGATTGCTCATGGAATTCCAAGAGAAGGTGCCAGAGCGCACCGCACTCGTCAGCGGGTCTGCACACACTTGTTTTGACAGAAGCGCCTCCAAGTTGCGCAGCTTCGTCGTCCGGGAGGAGCGGTATGACACGCGGCGGATTATGTTCGGCGAGAGTAGGTACCAGAGGATGTTCGGCATGAAATACATCAAGTCCAATGCGGCGAAGGTCACGCAGCGCACTGTCATGAACATCCACTTAATACCGATACCCATCGCTGCAATCAGCTGTGCAGCGCTGCCTATCAGCCACAGCACCTGCTGAAAGACATACTCGAAGGTGCCTTTGACCATTTGTGGGTGGGACGCGAGAAGTGAAATAATAAAAGTGGCAGATGTGAAGGGAGAGGCAGGAGGAGGAAGAGGTGTGTGTGTGTGTGTGGGTGAGTGTATCAGTGAAGGAGTGATAGCGAAATATGCGGGTATGTACTTGTGTGTGTTATAAAGGGTGTGCACGCGTAGCACTCACTCAGTCACTCGCAGGTGCCACTCTTCTCTCACCCTGAAGGAGAAGAGCAAAAAAGGGAGGCTGGGGCGATAAGGAAGAGTTTGTGCCTGATGAGACAGCGGAAAAGAGCGGCAGTGTTATGAACGACAAGTCAATACCGCCGCGGTGTACAATGCCGCCATCACCATCCACTAAAACTCGCGCATTCGCGGTTACACGCGTTGGCGTATGTTTAGGTGTGTGTGTGTGTGTGTGTGTGAATTCAGAGCAGCAGGCATTAAGCGGAGGGTGATAAGAAGATCAAAGGGTCGTAATGCATCAGTGAAGGAGGCCTTTCTGGGGCCGTGTGAGTGTTCAGGTGATGTCATTTGGGAGGGGGGGGTGGCTGAGGGAAGGGAGAGGGAGAAAGGGCGAAGGACGGACTTCTGTAGCCCGACACACCAGTGCGCTTTCCCCAACCCCGTGTCCTGCATGGAGCGAAGCTAGTGCGAGGTGTTATGGACGGGATATAGGCAGTGATAGAGAACTGCGCTGTGGCACGACACACTGCACGTCGAGCCTGCCCCTTTACCCCCCTTCATGCATAGCGTACACGCACCAGCCCGGCAAGCAGGAACTGAGACGAGCGCCTGCCATTACCCTCGTCATTGAGAGTTTTTTCTGCGGTTCTTGCGCTACGGAACGCAGGGGTGCGCGATCTTCATGTTCATGCGTGCTTCTCTGCGTAGTGCACATTCCTGAGCAGGTGCTCGCACACTCCGTTCAGCTTTCTGTTGTCCTCCTCTCCCCCTTTTTCTCAGGGTCTGTCTGGCCTCTTGCGGTTGCGTTGAGCTGCGCAACTCATCCACGGACTCCGACATCGATGCAGAGGGAGATGGGAGAAGGAGGCAGCAGCGAAAGAGGCCCGGAGGAGAGGAAGAAGAGGCCCCACATTGCGCGCGGAAAGGGGCGATGTATATGACATCGATGCCAGCCAAGCAAAACGTTACAAGTGGCGGTAGCGTGCAGGAGTAGTGCAACGGATACAACGAACGAAGGCAACGCTGCGTAATGCCATCGACGGGAGTTGCGCACTCGGAGAGCGATGGGGAGGCGGTATGGATGGAGAGAAGGAGAGGGACGGTGACAGTGGTAGTGGAGGAACGAGGAGGCGTGCGTATGGCCGACTGCACACTTCCTTTCGCTCCTTCTCATACCCCAATGCATCGACAGCGAGTTCGAAGGCCGTCCGCACAGACCCCCCTCCCCCTCTCTCGACCGTTCCCCCTCTCGGCTACTCACAACAACTGCTCCCCCATCGCATTCGCCCATAGTTCGTGAAAGTAAAGGCAGCTGAGGGCACCGCGAAGGCTCTGGGCCAACAGGTTCTCGCGAGGGGGTACAGCTAGCTCGCTCAAGGGGGGAGATTCAGAGGGTGGTGCTGCTACAGGGAAGGTCATTGTTTTGCCCGACATTCCAGTCTCGGTGCAACCACGGGCTATGCTGCCACCCTCAGACACTGTGGTTGACGCCCACTCTGCGGATGGACGAAAAGGCGTCATCGAAGCGAGGCTCCACGGCGCCTGGTGCGTGTGTGCCTCTGCGGCACTGGTGCCCATTGTGTCCCTCCTCTTTTCTTTTCGCGCCCTCAGCTTCGAGGCCCGGCTGTGCCTGACCAGCGCAGCGAAGGGTTTCTCTTCGTCTCCGTCGCCGGCTTCTGCGAAGCCGACACCGTTGGTGCCGCAAGGTTCGCCACCCGTGCCGCTGCTGCTGTGCTGCCTTGTTGCCATGGCTGGGGCGAAGGGCTCCTGCAGGCAGCGGACCACAGCGGAGTCAATAGCCCTTGTGGAGGTTCCAGTGGAATCTCGTGCAACTGCATCAAAGTCCGCAGTACTGACAGACGGCGGCCAGACCCACCGCGGTCCTGACCACGCAGCAGCAGTCGTTGGTGTGTCGCCGCCGGTTTCTGCGTCGACATCGTGGCCGCAACGAGGACAGCAGCATCTCGGAGCGTTATCCGCGTCTCCCGCTGCCCGCTGTTGCACCCCCTCCGACGGCGGGGGCCGCCGTGGCTGTTGCAGCGTGCGCTCAAACCACGCGTGACATGATGAGCAGATGGCCAACATCAAAGCCGCCGTCATGTGCGTCCGCCACTCGTGCACAGCAGGGCTGTTGCTGCCTTCCTTGTCATTTTTCCCAAGCCGTGCCCCTGAGGTCGAACCCAGCCGTGGTGGGTCACCGCCTACCCCGCTTGAGTAGTGACGCTGCGCTTGCACAACTTGGCGGAGCGCCTCCGTGAACGTTGCCGCGTAGCTGCGCACTACCGCCGTGGCCTCCGCTGATAGAGAGGAAAGTGTACCAATACTACCACGGCTGCCATTCGAGCGCGACACCGGCGCTTTCACCTTGCTCGTAGTGGTGGTGGTGGTGATCGCCGACGATGTCGCGGCGGACATGATGGACGCCTGCGAGGCGGGCCGAGAGGCCAAGAGTGCAGCGGAAAGGCGGCCAGTCGCGCCGCGGCCAGTCGCAAACGGCCACGACGGTGGTTTCGTGTACAAGTCGTGCAAGGCAGCGGCACCGCACGCCAATAGCGGGCGCTCCCCTCGTGCCTCGCTGCTCCCCGCTGAGGCCGTCATCGTCATTGAACTGAAAAGCAGCGACACTGATGGGCAACGCCGCGTTCGCCAGGTGGTCGCCAGTCCCGTCTCAACATCTCGCTCCTCTACCTGTCGCAGTCCCTCCTCGTACAACAAGTCGTAGTCCACCTCCTCGGCCGCGGTGCACAGCGCCTGATACGTGCGGAGTACACTGCTAGAGGCTGGTGGCAAAGGTGCAGCGCCGGTAGACGCGGCCACTGCTTCACCTTCATCATCGATAGCTGGCTTGAGGTGAAAATTGCCTTCCAGCCACGCGGACGGTATGTCAGCGATGTCGCCGTCGGCTCCTGCTGACGCAGCCATGGATCTGGACTGCGCAGAGCCGGTGGCAAGCGGCGATGCTGTTGGGTCATATGAGGCACCACTACCGCAAGCAACGCAAGGTGGCGCAAGCGGTCGAAGCTCCTCCTTGATGAGTGTTCGCCGCACATCATGCGAGCCCAGGCCTATCCGCGCCTCTGCCCGCAGCATCTGCAAACGCGCATCGAGGGCGCGCAGAGAGGATTGGGCAGGGCGATGAGCAGCTGTCCGTGTGCCACGGTGCGCGCACATGAGACGTACTGGTGTAAAGACTGAGGAGGCGATGGAGATGACACCCCTCTCCTCGCTCACCGCTGTTCACCCCGTGGAAGAGCGAGGGCAGCAGAGAAGAAACAAAAGGAAGAAGTCTGCGGGAAATGGACGATGAGAGGCGCACGGCTGAGGCGCTCGCCGTCCTGACTGCTGCCTCTGCCTCACCTACTGAGAGATCCTGGTGTGTGTGTGTGTGACACGAGGAGACTTGAAAGGGCACAGGGGAGCAGAGTGGGGCAGAGATGGGAAGTGTGAGGGTTGGCAAGCGGCAGAGAGAGTACAGACGTGTGGGTATACATACCGATATACATCGGGGCATGACTGATCTGAGCATCATCGACACGTCTTCCGTCGTGGGGGGAGGGAGAGTGAAAGGGAGGAGGACGCGCGTGTCTCAAGACAAGACAGCAGTTGCCCGACTGCAGAGCCGAACAAAACAAAAGGGGGAGAGTCCCCACGAAGAGGCCTCACACGAACGCTGAAGGACCCATCAAGATCGACTTCCTCACAGCACATTGGCGGCCACACCCAACACGCACGTGTTACTGATCTTATCCAGCGATGGTTGTGTTCTTCCCGCACTCTGCATAACAACCATGTTTTCCTCGCCGTGCACCATACCACATCACACCCACGCACGTCTTGAATGCGGTGTGGAGAGGGCTAGCCAGGTTGGTGTATCAGCAGCCCAAAGAGACGGCAGCGGTGCTGGGGCCTCTGCGCGTAGGTGTGTAGGCATGTCTCTGTTCATGGATGCGTTGGGCTTTCATGGTGGGACGCGCGCCTCCTTCCCCTCCCTCTCCCCCTATTGGGCTTACATCCGCTGTCATTGCGTCGCGCCACATTCCCTCGCCTGTCCTTGGGGTGGGCAACGAGGCGGGAACAGAGAAAAGCGCGCGTCTTCCACTCACCCACCCACCAGGAGGAGGAGGAGGAAGCGGGAGAGAGGAGAGAGGGGGGGGGGGTGGCGATGTTTACGTACACACATACTTGTGGCTGTGGCTGCGTGGCTGTGTGACTCATTCGCTGCTGTTTGCATGTGCCCGACACCCCAACTGGCGAGAACGAGCAGAAGTTGGCGAGGCAACAACAGCACAGGGGGGAGGAGAGCCCCAGCAGCAACACGCATCCGCACGCACCGACACACGCCCAGTTCTACAACAACGCGATCAGAGCAAAAGAGAAGAGACGGAAGAAGAGGGGGGGGGACGGCACCCATCACGCACAACGGCGACACGAGGCCACGAGACAAACCAAACAAACAAACCAAAGTTGACGGAATGAGCCGTCCTTCGCGGTGCGGAGGTGAAGAGAAGAGAACGAGGCGGTGGGCACCTGATATGTTGGGGTGGCTGCTGTGCACTGGGGAGGAGGGGAGGGGGAGGCGGTGCCCTGGCGAGTGGCACACACATTACGCACACGCAAAGGAAAAAAGGAGACGCAGGGAGAGGACGACCTGCTGAGATGGGAGGTGCAGCGAGAGAGTGATAGAAGACGCGGATATCTCACTCCGTGGTCGCCTGCATCTGCTCGCCTCCGCACCAGATGCTGTAGCGCAGCTCCGCGTCTTTGGGCAGATACACTACGACCGGATAGCGGCTTGTGTACGGGACCAGAGGTGTGTTCGACAGGGCGACAAACTTGCGAGATTTCTCGACGTGGTCCTCACTGTGGACCTGCATGAGCGTGGCGGCGGCTTCCTTCGCTAGCTTCACGTGGAAGAACGGGGCGCCCCAACCCTCTACGGTGTGTTGTTCAATACTGCCGCTGAGTATCTGATGATTCGCGGCGTCGTTGCGCGACATCTCCGACACGCGGCCAGGGATGAGCTGCAGTCTGTACTGATCCCTCTCCGCATCATCACCCTTGGGGTCGAGGGCAAAGACGATGCGTTTCTCATCCGACTCTGCATGCGGGTACGGGGCCTCCGTCTTACAGCAGGACATCATGATGGAAATTCGAATGGGTTGGGGCGTGCGCGTATGCTGTAGGCAACAGCCAGAAAATGAGGGCTGCGTGAATGAGGAGGGCGGACCCAGCTGCAGAAGATAACGCAGTGAGCAATGAAGAAATGTTCTGTGTGTATGCGTGTGCCGTTGGATAAAATGGAGTGCAGTGTGTGTGTGTGTGGGGGGGGGGGTGAAAGACAAGAAGGTGTTCAGTGCAAAGAGGGCCTGTGCATGCGGAGAGGGAGAGAGGAAGCACTTCGTCATGCATAGTAATTCTGGTCCCCTGTGACTACCCTCCGCGTCTACTGAAGCGTTGGCCTCTGCGCATACGCCGTTACCCCTCCATGCATACACACGATTGGGGCAAAGGTGAGAGGAAAGGGAGGGAGGGCCGATATTTCACCAAGAGGTTCGTTTCATCCTGCGGCTTAGGTGCTTAATCAGGGAGATGGGCGCGCGCTCTTCACCGATGCACCGGCGCGAAAGTGGCGAGGCAAGGAAAAGAACGAAACAAGGGCACAAAAATACTTAGCGATACACGCGCACGCGTGTCCTACAGCGTTTTCTCGCCGGAGGTAGCGCCAGGGGGACGCGCAGCGTCCTCGGGCGGTGACGGTGACACTCTCTGCGCATTTTGTCGTCGCTGCTTTAGCCGCAGTCGCATCTGCCGGCGCAGCAGGACATCCGCTCGGCTGGCCAGCGTTGCCGATGGAGTGGACGCAGCACCAGCAGCTGGCAGCGATGACGACGGCTTTGCATACCGCCTGAGACGCCGCTGAGCAGCCGTGGTAGGTGCCACAAGCATATGCAGGGGTGGCCAAGAGGCCAAGGAAACGTCCATGCCATCTTCAGCCCAGTCCAGAGTCGCCTCTTGCCTACTGCCGTCATCGTACCCGCTAAGCTCTTCTTTGCCAGCAGTTAGCTCCTCCGCCGCCAGGTTCAGCGGCATATCGTCCTCGGCATTATCTGGATGCGATGAAGAAGAAGCGCTCGGTGCTGCCCGCTGCGCTGCGTCTGCTGCTTCACCTGTCGCAGAGAGTGGTGCGTCACTCGCTGCCCCTGCAGTACCGCCACCAGAGGAGGTATGCCGCCGTGCGCGGGCAACACGCTTCTTCCGCGGGCGCGCCGACTTCACAGGTGTAGCCGACGTCTCGGGCGTGGTGAGTGGCGCAAGTGGGTTCGGTAGTTTCTCAGCCGGCTCCACGTAGTCGAGCAGACCGCTTCGCATGCCGTACACGTAGCCGCTGTACGGCATGTTTGACTTTTGGTTCCACCACTTGAGCGGCCGTGCGCTAGGGGCGTCGTCAAAGATGTAGTGGTCCACACCCTGGTGGATGTTATACTCGAAGAGGCTCAACGGCACCCCCTTCACAAATGGTGAGCCGACGGAGCCGCCGGTTGGAAAGGTGGCCGCCACTTTACTGTTCTCCTTGCCACGGGTTGGCCCGCGACGCACATCGGTGCGAATCACAGCGGGGCGGGAGAGTTGAATGCGGAAAGGAAGGTCTGACTCGAGCGGCACGTACGGTGGTGGAGTGCGGGTCACCCAGCTGACCGGGAGGAAGCGCTCCATCCCGGCGAGGCGGCGCAGCTCTTGTAGCCGAAGATCCTCAAATGTAGCAGCGTCACCACCGGCTGCCTCCGCCACTGCAGGCCGCAGCAGCTGATGGTGCACTGCGATGCGATGGATCAGCTGATGCACGGCGTCCACGGCGGTGAGCACCGGTGCCTCAAACTGCCCCATGTAAAGCCGCTCGTTCTGGGCAACTTGTGAGGAGGCGACAAGGGCGACAGCGTTGGCCCCGCCCTGGGCGCCGACCAGGCGCACGTGCGGCGCGAGCAGCGAGACTTCGTACGGACGCAGCCGCCCCACCTCGGCACTGTCGCACAGCTGGTAGTCGTAGCAGCCCATCTGGCTCTGCAGAGCACCGATGCGGCGCGTGCGCTGCCAGAGCATTGGCTTTCGCTGAAACCAGGTGCCGTAGCCCTCCACAGTGGACACGGCCACCACGCCGCGGCGCACATGTCGCTTCTGTAAGTTGAAGGACACACTCAGCGTTTCGGGGTGTATCTCCAGCACGTCGCGCACGTCAACGGGCCCGGTGTGGATGATGTGCGTGCGCAGCCGCTCTCCGCGAATGCCGTACGCGCATCTCACGTAGGACGCCTCCACCAAACCGCGCATCTGCACTACTGAGTGCTGGGCAAAGGTAACCAGGTACATGGCGTGGCCCTTCTGGACGAGGTGTCGCAGTGCATAGTTGGAGTGCCGCGACATGAGCTCCAGTGTGGTGAGCTTGTTGTAGTCGATGAAGACGTCATAGCCGTCCACGGCACTCAGTGTCGTCGAGGAAGAAACAGGATTGGTGTGATCCGCTGTTTTCTGCTGCCCTTGTGCATCTGCGGTCTTCGGCATGTCGGTGCTGCTGGTGCGCGCCTTGGGTAAAACGTGCACCTCCGGCAGCAGTAGCGGACGCCACTGTGGGTCGTCGAGCCTGTACGTTGCGATGTAGGAGTTGATGCGGTTGATATTGTTGCTGCGGTGGATGGAGGCGATGCAGAGCTCGTCGCTATCTCGCACCCATCGGCGCGGGGCCGGGAGCGTCTGCGCAGCGGTGGCGCCGTCATCCTTTTCGCTGGCCGCGGCTACACCAGACGAGCCTCCCATGAATTCGTCGTGCGCTCTGGTCGGAGGGGGTAGTCGAGCCCCGCCGCCACCACCGCCCTTGTTGAAGCAGCTCAGTGTGTCCGCAAGAAGCCGCGTTGCGGGAAAGCCGCTGTGGTCAAGGTTCATGGTAGGACTGTGGATGAGCGGCATTGTAGCACCTCGCTGGGCGAGCGCCATTGGGTAGGTGAGCAGCCTCAAGCGCTCCGTGTGTGCCGCAGCGCGCGGTGACCGACGGAGGCGTACTGCGCGCGTTGCTGCTCGCGAGGGCATCTTTGGCTCGACACTGCGGCTCAGCCTTCCGCTCGATTTTCGAGCCTACGCCTTGGCAATGAATGGTAGGGGGGGGGGCTAAGAAAAATGTCACCTCATAGAAGGAGACGGAGAAGTGGAGCTGAAGCTCGAGCAGCGCCTTTGCCCACGCTTGTGAAGTGCAGTCAACGTATCCGAGCGAGCGTGTGCAGCTGGCGCTCAGGGCGTGTGGTTCTTGTATCTGTGTACGTGAGGTAATGCAGAGAAGAAGGTGCAGCGTCACAGTGTTACCAATATGCGCAGCTGCTGAGTATGCTGGATGCACCTCACTCACTCACTCACTCTCTCCGTTGCACGACACTATCAACAAGAGGAGTAACAAAGGATAAGCGCAAGTGAGGGTGTTAGGAGGTAAGCGTGGGCTCTGCTGGCTGACTTGCATGCGCACTACTCACATGAATTCGATGGTACCATGCGCTGGCACGTCCACGCGTTGCACACGCATGCATTCAAAAGGTGTCACCTCAGCGTGATGCAGCCCACTATGTCAGCATGTGTGCGGGTGTGCTTTTCGAGCTTCGCCAGCGAGGAGCGAGGGGAGATGAAGAGGAAGAGAAGGAGAGGGTGGGCGGACGGGTGTACTTCCACTCCCTTCACCACCTTATCGCCGACTCCACGCTTCTGCCATTGGTCATCATCATGTGAGCAACACCGGGGGGGACAATCGGGTGTGTTTGCCTCGCCCTCGAGGATTACGTTTCCTGCATTGCTACTGCTAAGGACACACACCACACCGCACTTACACGGCGACAAGATAGAAAGGGAAAAACAGGGCGCATAAGAATCGATCTTCCTCTTGGGAAAGCCCACGTGACGTCCAACACGCACCCACGCCTCATCATCGCTGCATCCGCATCTTCTGCTGCCTTCCTCATTCCCTGAGAGCGAACCCACTAAGTGCCGCCGTTGTTAAAGTGATGAGTGCAGACCTCTCCTCCCCACCGGCCACACGTGCACGGAGTAGAGCGCTGGAGAGGATATCGGAGAGCAATACAGACCGAGATGAAGTGTGCGTGTGCGTGTGTGTGGTGTGCTTGCTCGCCTTCCTACATTACGTGATGCCTCCCTGGCCTCCTTGCTACACGAGGACGTGCAGAGAGGGAGAAGCGGTGGCAGGGGTGGGGTCGCAGGCACGACACTACCTCCTCCTACGACCGACCAACTTACCCCGCCTCCACCTCTCGTGCCACCATCAAGTGGGAGCGAGCAAGCCAGGGAAGGGGAGAAAAGAGGAAGAGACCGGAACATGAGCGAGGCACACCGTGAAGAGCAAGAAGGAGGCAGAGGGAGGGGGGGCGGCGTACCCCACCCCCCTCCCTCTTTCACACGGACCGAGCCAAGCTGATTAATGTCTTTGCCATTATGAGGAGCGGGGAAAAGGTGGTGGCGGCAGTGGGAAAGTAGAAGTTGGGGCAGTGGAGATCGCGACAGGAGATCGAGGAAGGCGACTCGCTGCTGCGACAGTCTTTCGTTCTCCTTAACCCCTGAAGCTGCCCTCCCTGCAGCCTACGAGAGGGCCGATATTCACACACACACACACACACACGCGTGCGCACCTCTCTGCCTTCCTTGGACACACAACATCACCCTAATCCTCTGTGAGTAGCGTCGCCATACACAGCAGGCACAGTGGCGAAGAAAGGCACCCGCACATGCCTCCTCCTACCTCACAACTCCCCAGCGCACACCGTTGTTGTGTCCCGCTCTCTCTCTCTCTCTCTCCTTGACGATACAGACAAGAGTTGCTTCGTCTACGAACAGATGCGGTGCATCCTGCGCACAGTACCGTCTACAACCTGCCCCCCCAAAAAGGGGGAAAGTAGTACATGCGTCC